>NC_043020.1:3863334-3875834 GCF_006345805.1 Octopus sinensis | reverse complement strand
AACTCACTTTTACTGTACTTTAATTAACGATCCTTATTGCCAGGTAAAGAAAAAGAGAAAAAGGAAACCCAGAACCTCACACAATTCCCATTTTCTCGTTTCTCTTGTAAAAGGCAAAAACCGCGGCACCAGACTTTATTTTCTCTCTTTTTATTTTCCGGCATGTGGACTCTGCATTTAATATAAGCGGTTCTACATATACACGCTGCTTTTTTGGTACCTTGTGTTTATATAATGTATAAAAATATTGTCTGCTTGTGTATTGAAGCACATTGTATTTCTCGCTACTATTACTAATTACTACTAAATAAGATGCGCATATTTGCACGTGAGTCAATGAAGTAACCTCTTGGTGGTCACAAAACCCACTAAAAATAGCAGCAAAGTCTCCTTTAAAATCGTCCTCCACCGTCTTCACTTAGGAAAAAAGACGATACTTTTCTCCAAATCTGAATAGAAGTTGATATGGCCATGGTTGGATTCCTTCCAGCTTCCTCAGTCTTGGCTGACCTGGTGGAGAAACAACATCCACATGCGTTCGCAATTATAACTTTTATCCAATGCCACTTTATAATGTCTACTGAAAGGTGATCAACTCGCACCAAAAACAAAAGTAAAAACTACAGTTTGTAAAATAGGAAATGTTTATACATTTCTTCGAACCGTTTGCAATTTATTTGTGAAGTAATTTAATAATAAAAACATGCAATCCGTTTTGCGAAGAGTTTCGACTAGTTTCGTTTTATACGTTTATTTAGTCATGAAATAATTTGTTTTTCTTTGCGAAAAAAACAGTCTTTGTGTAAAGTGTCTCTTCATTTTCTCTGGTTTTTGTATTTAGTAAATACTAAAGTTTTTTTCATGAAGTTTAAAGAATGTCCTTATTTACTATTTCACCAATAACGTTTTATCTATTGCATCACACACTTTTCACGTGTAGAAACCAACGAGGTGCTCGTCATCGCTTGTTATGTTAGAAACCGCAACATCCCATAGTAAAAAGCAGCACTCTAAATAATGCGGCCCTGGATCCCTGCACATGGGAAAATACGGCCCATGTTTGGATACCTTTGGTTATAAGGGCTACTCAAAAGACTAAAAAACAAGGAGAATTTTTGTGTGGGCGCTCGGTCTACTAAAAATAGCAGTCAATTCTCGCTCTCTCTTTACCGTACTCTATCGTATTAAATAAGGAAAGAACAGATTAAATACTGAAGTCGTGCATTATCTCATGCATGATTACCGTGTAAGAAGATGCGAAGGAACACCTTTAAATATAGTCTTCTCTCTTACATTTAGCCTACGAGTAAACAGGAAGAGCGGAACATGTTTTATAACAAATATTTGTTGAATGGGTAAGTGTTGCTATTTAGCTCCGAGTCAAGTGGACCTGTGATCAAACACATTGCGTTTGAGAAAATTCCGGTTTCCCAACCCATTACATTATCCATCTTGTTCCTCCTGAGATGATATTATTTCATTTTGTAACATTTTTTACGGGAAAAAGTAGCCTTGGTGACGAGAGTGTCTATGCGAACCGAACGGAATAAATACCACGGGCTATTTTGTTCGATGCACCGGTTCTATTGGGATTCCTCACAGATGCGCGACACACACACACACGTCTAATGCGTGTGAAGACGACCACGTGGATCCAGTTTCAAGCTCATTGCGCGGCTCCTCGGGCAATTGTCTTCTGTAGCTTCCTGTTGACTCCGTAAAATTTAGCAAACGTGGTTCTGTGCCATGTGTGTTTTGTGTGTGTGTATGTTGTATCCGTTTGTGTCAAAGCGTGACTTGAGTCGATAGAATAATAGACTGAAACAAGTTCTGGGGTTCATATGATGAGGAAAAACTCGAGGATGTTCGGACGCAGTCCAATGACTGAAACACACACACACACACACGAATTTCTTAACCATACAGCCTAATCTTTAAATCTTTATATTCAGGATGATATGTGAGGATGATTTTGTTGTTATTTCTGTTGCCTGCATATGCACATGAGTGCCTTCTGTCAGTTTTTTTTTTTTTTGCCTATATGTCTATGAAACGCATGATAGTGTATGTGCGTACACATAAAACATTCTATCATGAGATGATAAGCGATTCTCGGTGCTGAAGATACAGCTATCGCGTGAAAACTAGGTCCCCAAAACGTTTTGTTTATGCCAGTACATGCTGGGCCCTGCCCCTGCATCCAATCTGCCCCAATCATTCCTTACATCTCATCCTCCTAACACCCTTATACAGACCCTCAGGGGCCATACGGACCCCAGTTAAGGGCCACTGCTTTAGCCTCTCATCGCATGGCATAACGCTACCTCCCCCTCTTACAATTATACCCTCACTTAGTCTTGCACATTATTTGACAATATTACTTTTGCTGGTGAACAAAAGCAAACATCCGGTGCATCCTGGGAAGTGGCTGGTTTTGGGAAGGGCATCCGGTCATTGTAACTATGCACCAACTGACATGGAGGCTTGATCCAATCCTCGTTGGATCTTGTCAAACACACACACATATATATACGTAGCGTAATCCAGGGTGAATTGGGACAATAACTGGGAGGAAATACTTTAGAACAATAAAGTTGAGACGACTCAAATTGTGATCGTTTCTTTCTAGTTATTTTGTAGGTACATATATGTGATTTTTGTTCAATGGGATCACTTTGATATTATCACCCTGCCGGTAGCCACGGCAACTGGAATTCTCAGTTTCGTTTATGTCATGAAAAGGTAAAGTTGTCGGAACTTTCTTTCTGCAGGGTACCAGTGAGGGTGCTCCGACCCGCTCAGCCTCTTGCAGCAGGTTTCCAAAGACAGTGCATGTGTCGGATTTCCCGGAAAATCCATTGTTATCCTTACCACTGCCGATTTCTGCTTTCACCCCTATTTTGGTGTTTTGTAGGGGTGGAAAGGGACACCATGCTGCGACAGTACAAACCACTTCCTGGGAAGAAAAAATACGCCAAAATAGATCCTGAGCAGCTAGAGGCCACCAAAAGAGCTGTCGCCAATGGAATGACACTCAGAAAAGCAGAAGAGGACTTCAAAATTCCTGAGAGTGTTCTTCATCGGCACATCAAGTTGGGGGAAATTATCAAGATAGACAGACTGTTTTATCTTCAGATGAGGAGGAAATTCTTGGACAAAGGCTTGTGCTGTGCATCTCTTAGGGCTATCTGATGGATTCCTATGATTTGCAACTGATTGTGAAAGGACACCTGAATCGTTGAGGTGTCGATGTGAAAAGATTCAAAGGGTGTAGATTGCTTGGTGTAGATTGGGCTGAGGCATTTCTCATGAGACATTAAGACAGTTTAAGAGAACAAATATGACAAAATATCAAACGAGTACGAGCCGTTGTCTCTCGACTTACAATAGACTCGTATTTCAACAATTTAGCTGAGAACTTAAATAGTATACCTGTACCAAATATTGTGAACTACGATGAAACAAACCGAATGGATCACCCATATATACACGCTACCATATATATATATATATATATATATATATATATATATATATATATATATATATTGTGAAATAGAAAGATGAATAATCTTGTTGCAGATTAATCAAAAGTTTAACCGATACCTTGGTAGCAAAAATCACAGCAGAAGACAGCACGGTTGGAGGTACAGCCATATGGTGTTGCAACCATGCGTTGGTGCGGATAATTGAATTTTAATATTATTAGTGAATTGAAGAAATTCGGAATTTGGTAAATTGTGACTTTCGAAACACATGTAGAATGCAATAAAACGATTTCTGTTCAATCTTCGTTCAACTCCATTTCTTCAATTCACTAATAATATTATATATATATATATATATATATATATATACATCCTACCATATATATATATATATATATATATTGGAATGTTTGGAGATGATGTACAGGTATTAAATATATGAAGAAATGAGGTACTCTGAAAATCGGATGGTTCATATTTATAGATATTTATTTATATATTACATCTTTTATATATATATCATATCACTTAGATCATTAGCGCTTTCTCCCATTCTAGTGGGGTTTTCAAATCAAATTTGATTTGAAAACCCCACTAGAATGGGAGAAAGCGCTAATAATCTGAATGATATGATATATATATGTAAAAAATGTAATATATAAATAGATATCTATAAATATGAACCATCCGATCTTCTGATTACCTCATTTCTTCTAATATATATATATATATATACATGCTCTCGACTGGCTTCCGTGCAGGTGGCACGTAAAATGCACTAATCCAACCGTGGCCGATGCCAGCCTCGCCTGGCTCCAGTGCAGGTGGCACGTAAAAAGCACCCACTACACTCACAGAGTGGTTGGCGTTAAGAAGGGCATCCAGCTGTAGAAACATTGCCAGATAAGACCGGAGCCTGGTGCAGCCTTCTGGCTTCCCAGATCCCCGGTCGAACCGTCCAACCCATGCTAACATGGAGAACGGACGTTAAACGATGATGCTGATGATGATGATGATGATATATATATGTATATATAGGCGTGTGGCCTAGTGGTTTGGATGTTGCACTCACAATTGCTAGATTGTGACTTTGACTTCCAGGCCAGGCAGCACATTGTATTCTCAAGCAAACCCCTTCATTTAACATTGCTCCAGTACCTCTTTCGATCAGGGGGAAATGTTTTTGTCTGCTTGGCTAACTAGCAGGCTAAAACGATGCAAAGCACCTTACTGTGACCAGCAATGTGTAACATCTGATAATCTGGTTGGTCAAGGGTGGCTGTGTGGAGGCACAGACATAGCTGTATGGTAAGAAGCTTGCTTCCCAACCACATGGTTCTGGGTTCAGTCCCACTGCATGACACCTTGGGCAAGTGTCTTCTACTATGGCCTCAGGCCAACCAAAGCCTTGTGAGTGGATTTGGTTGATGGAAACTGAATGAAGACCAGCATAGCCACAGCTTTAAAAGAATATATATATGTGTGTGTGTGTGTCTTTGTGTCCGTGTTTGTCCTCCATCACTTCTTGACAACCCTGTAGCTTAGCAGATCAGCAAAAGAGATTGTTTGAATAAGTACCAGGTTTAAAAAAAAAAATATTAGCATTAATTTATATGACTAAGAAAATGCTTCTACAGATTCAAATGCAATCTCAGTCACTTGTCATTGCCTCTGCGAGATCATATTCGAAGATCATATTTCACCACCTCATCCCACATCTTTCTAGGTTTACATCTTCCACAGATTCCATATATATATAGATATATATATATCATCATCATCATCATCATCGTTTAACGTCTGCTTTCCATGCTAGCATGGGTTGGACGATTATATATATACTATGGAAGCAATTGGTGAAGCTGTTTTTGCATGAAAAGTGAATACACACACATGTCTATTTTATATATTAATTGAGATTGTAATAATTTTTTGACCAATGGATATAAGGGAGACAATCAATTTCTGAAAGTTATTTTGCAAAGAGTTACCTCCCTTGTCCATGTAACACAGGAATGGGTGTTTTCTGCCCCCCAGGGGGCTAGTTACACATTATGTGACAAATTTTAAGAGTCTAAAACTGTCCCTGGAACATATGTATGTTCCCAGTTTGGAGAAAATCAGTTAAAAAATACAGCCATTATAATATTTTACACACAGACAGAACTGGATTTTTATTGTAGATATATATTTATGAATTAGAAAGGAGAGTGAAAGCTGCGTAAAAGGACATCATCCCTCTCTGTGCAAATTTTGTAAACTGAGCACAGCCTGGAAAACGTTTTTTAACCATAGATCAAAACTGACTCAGTGGATCTACACTCAAAGACAACCTGGCCTTGACAATCCCATCTCGTCCTTCCTTTTGCAATTGTGTACCAAGGGCTACATCATCTAATCATCTGATGTGTCCTTACCTTTTCAAGACAGCAGACATATGGTGATGTTAGATTTGGTTGCTATTTCTAGCAGGTTGTATGACCAACTAGAGGATCTGTTGTTGTTTATGATACTTGTATGTAATTATGAAGCATTTGCTCTATGTTTTTGTGTGTGATAGGGGTCTGCAGTATTGGAAATGTTTTTATTCAAAGACACCCTTCATTAGGTTCTCTAACACAATAGGTGAGTAGTTAGTTAGTTAGTTAATTTTTTGGCTCAAAAAGCAAAAAGCAAGGCCATGTAGGGGGACATGGAGTTATGTACAGGGTGGTGTTCATGTAAAGAGTGGCCTGAACTCTTTACATGAACACTACCCTGTACTGAAATTGAGTGTAACATCTTAAAAGCAAGATTGGTCTTAGTTGTAAACTTAAGACCAAAGAAACTGGTCTTAATATAAGCACTAGTATTCCTTTCAATGTAGATGGATAAGGATCCACTCTATTGAATTGGGTGAACCTTGCCTTGCCTCTCGCCTGGTTTGCTTTCAACCATGAAATAACTTCTTTAAAAATATATGCCATAAGGAGAGTCTGGATGGGCATCTTTGTCATCTTTGATCTTTCTCAAAATAGGTTTACTCACCAACCTCGTATCCGATTCAGTTGGGTTAATCAGGCAGGAGTTGGGATTGGAGGGGAATTTCCATTTGTGGCCTTTGATAGTAATAAAAGAAATTTTCTTTGCTAATGCTTCTTACCTCCAGTAGTAAAGAGGTTATGTTCCTATGGCCAGCAGTTCTCATGAGTCACCTACCTTACTATGAGCAATAATAGACATGAAACCAATTGTAACTTTCTGACTAGCCTTACCAATGACTAAATAATGTGTGTGTGTGTACAGGAGTTGGACAAAATAATGGAAACACCCAGCATAATTTTAAAATATCTATAAAACCGTGAAATGCTTGTTTATTTTTATGTTTTTTAATTTATTATCATTATTGCTTAATATGTTTTGCTAAAATTGCTGTTTCTTTTCAGATATTATCAGAAAAAGGTAATTAAAATTCATTAAAATGACAGATCTATTAGACTTTCAATGAGGTCAAATTGTTGGTGCTTGTATGGCAGGTACTAGCGTAACGAAAACAGTCGAAATGGTTTGTGTATCAAGAAGTACTGTCTTGCAAATAAGGACAGCCTTTGAGAAAGAGGGAGAAACCTCCTTGTTGAAACAAAACTCTGGAAGAAACCGAAACATTCAGATAGGGACCCTCAGACTCTTATGTGAATTGTTAGAAAGGATGACAAAAGTGCAGCTCCCAAAATTACTGCAGAGCTTAATGACCACCTCAAGAATCCAGTTTCACAAAATTGTTTGCCGGGAGCTGCACAAAGCTGGATTTCATGGGAGGGCTGCAATCAGAAAACCACTTCTTTTAAAAACAAATGTTGCAAAAAGTTTAGAGTGGAGTAAAAACCTGCGGAATTGAGCAGTGGAAGAATGTTAGTTTCTCAGAGGAATCATTCTTTACCTTATTTGTAACCACCGGCTGAGTATATGTGTGGAGACAGTCAAAAGAAGCATTTGACCCCTGACTGCTTTCTTCCAACTGTTAAACATGGAGGAGGATCTGTGAAAGTTCTTGAACAAATCATTGAAGCTGATCCAATGCAAACTGTACCTCAACTTGTGGTACAGTTTGGCGTCTCCCATGTCCCGATCATCAACCACCTGCATCGTCTTGGAAAATGGGTGCCACATGAATTGACTGAAGGGAACAAACAAGCACGTGTCACTGCATGTCAAAGTCTGCTCTGGCGAAGCCGAAGTTTGGAATGGTTGGAGTCAGGAATCACTATGGATGAAAAGTGGGTACTGTACGTGAGGCACAGACGATCCTGGTGTAGCAAAGGTCAACAGTCAAAACCTTTACTAAATGACCGCTTGTGCAAAAGAAGGTTATGATCTCACTTTGGTGGGATTACCATGCAATACGACCGTTGACAAGAATGTCTACTGTGAAGAAATCAACCCTCTAAAGATTGCACTTGCCGAAATACGCTCAAATTTGAAGAATATAATTTAGCACCAAGACAACACGCCAGCACATCGTGCAAAGAAGATGTCAGGGTAGCTGAAGGAGGTGGGCTGGGAGATTACGGTGCACCCACTGTATTCTCCTGACCTTGCCCCTTCTGACTACCACTTATTCTCTGCCTTGTAACGCGCGATTGTATATTTATATGTGTATATATATAAATGCCTAACTTTGCTTCGATTATTGCATCAATCAATAGAAGCAAGCTTGCTGGGCGGAATTGCTGGAAAAGTTCTTTTGAAGATGACCAAGGACCTGCAAATAATAATTCTGTAACGCCTAATGCCAATGGTACAAATAGTCTGCCTTTACCGGGTCTATCGAACCCATGTAATAAGGGAAGATTTGATGGAATGAAAGAGGAAAACCTGTCTAGAACTGGAGACACAAAAAGTAATGGTAACAATAGAAATAAAACTAGGAAAGGCCCCGGGAAGAAATGTAATTGTAGAAACCCCGAATTATGTCCTTTAGATGGTTCCTGTCTAGTTACTAATGTCATATATAAATGTATAGTCAAGGACGAGGATAAGTTAAATAAATTTTATATAGGTAGCACGGTAGATTTTAAGGCTAGATATAGATCACATACGAGCTCATTTTCTAACGATAAATATTGTAATTCAACAACACTTGCATCCCATATACATAATTTGAAGAAAAATAATAAGAATTATTATCTAGAATGGTCCATTATCTCTAAAACCCCAAATTTCAAGGGAAATATTAACAGGTGTAAGCCGTGCATAAGGGAATCCCTTACCACCCTTAGGGGTTATGGACCACACACTCTGGATAAATTTACTGACGTGATTCCTTTTTGCATCCATAAATTTTCATCTACATTCTTAAAAGTGTATAGGAATAAAATAAGTTGTAGCAAACCAAATAATTTAGCTCTTACAGGGAATTGAAACCACGGAGGTTGAATTTGATTTAATACACCCATTTTTTTTTTTTAATTTATAAAAAAACTTTAACTGTTTTTTTTTTTTTTACTGCTTTAATTCTTTCTTCTGGGCTCATCTAAGCATGACTTCTTCAATAAGAAAGCACACAATATTGTGTTAAGTCTGGTTAAGGAGGTCTCGCCCTGGTACGTGATGATGTCTGTCTCTCTATTTTTTCCCCTGACGAAGGAGTTATTATTGTGATGCACCCTAGTGATGTACCCCTGAAATGGCCACAGGGAATGTAAATATGGTTTCTTCTTTTTTGCTTGGACACTGGCTTTTAACTATAGGTTTCCCTTACCTGAAAAGTATTTTTTAAAAGATTTCTAGGTGTTGTAATGTTTTTTAAAAAATATACATTTCTTAATCGCTAAAGTATTAACTTTTAACCGTGATGAACTGTATTCACACATTTTTCTGGCATTTTCTTATATGCTTGTACAGATGAGTTATGTTTCATCTTCCGTGATGTCATAAATGTATGTTCTATGATTAAATGTTCGAGATATGAAATGTTATGTGGATGACCTTGCATTTGTTTGATATCATCATCATCATCATCATCATCATTTAGCGTCCGCTTTCCATGCTAGCATGGGTTGGACGGTTCAACTGGGGTCTGTGAAGCCAGAAGGCTGCATCAGGCCCAGTCTGATCTGGCAGTGTTTCTACGGCTGGATGCCCTTCCTAACGCCAACCACTCCATGAGTGTAGTGGGTGCTTTTTACGTGCCACCCGCACAGGAGCCAGACGGAGCTGGCAAACGGCCATGAACGGATGGTGCTTTTACGTGCCACCGGCACGGGGGCCAGGCGAGGCTGGCAACAGACACGAACGGATGGTGCTTTTACGTGCCACCGGCACGGGGGCCAGGCGAGGCTGGCAACGGACACGAACGGATGGTGCTTTTACGTGCCACCGGCACGGGGGCCAGGCGAGGCTGACCACGGACATATGTATATATATATATATATATATATATATATGTCCTGTTTATTGCATTTGTATTTGTGTAACTTTCCTGTTTCTTTCTATCCTTTGTATACATTCGCTGCTTTCTTCCAAGGAATCTAATGCTCTTAGCTTAGGTTTTCCTTGGGGCTGGCCAGATTGGAGCAATCTTGAGTATAACCAGCTGAAATTGCAAAGATGATCTGGAACTTGACTGATGATAGAAAACTCCAAATAACCCATCTTTGTTTTCTTTGTATCGTCTGTCTGGATGTTTTGTCCCTTTTTTGTATCACCTAACTGTAAGGATGTTTGCGTTCGTGTCCCATTTTTGTATTATTATATATGTGTCATCATCATCATCATCAACATCATCGTTTAACATCCGTTTTCCGTGCTAGCACAGGTTGGACAGTTCGACCGGGGTTTGGGAAGCCAGGAGGCTGCACCAGGCTCCAGTCTGATCTGGCAGTGTTTCTACAGCTGGATGCCCTTCATAATGCCAACCACTCAGTGAGTGTAGTGGGTGCTTTTTACGTGCCACCGGCACGGGTGCCAGGGGAAGCTGGCAGTGGCCACAATCGGTTGGTGCTTTTTACATGCCACCGGCACAGAAGCCAGTCAAGGCGGCACTGGCATTTTCCATGTTTGAATGGTGCTTTTTATGTGCCACCGGCACAGGTATCACAACTACAATTTCCATTTGATATTTATTTTGATGTACTTGATTCAATAGGTCTCCTCAAGCACAGGTAAGCACAGCAGGTCGTCCTGTGATCCAAGGTACTTTGGACGGGTTGGGGATTCGATGTGAAGCTGGTGCAGGAAACAGCCATGAACTCACTTTATTTGTCGGGTCTTCGCAGCCACAGCATATCTCCACAGGTCTTGGTCTTTCGTCATTGCCTCTGTGAGGCCCAATGTTCGAAGGTCTTGCTTGACCACCTCATCCAATGTCTTCCTGGGTCTACCTCTACCCTGGATTCCTTCAACTGTTTGGAAGTGGCACTTCTTCACACATCTCTCCTCATCCATCCGTAGTACATGACCATACCAGCGCAAACGTCTCTCTTGCACGCCACATCTGATGCTTCTTATGTCCAGCATTTCTCTCGGTGCGCTTACACTCTGTTGTGTGTGCACACTGACATCACACATCCAGCGGATCATGCTAGCTTCATTTCTTTCAAGCCTACACATGTCCTCTGCAGTCACAGCCCATGTTTCACTACCATGGAATGTAAACAGATAGACACACTGACTGATAGGTACATAGGTAACATGCACAGACAAGTACACATACACATATACATAAATGAAGACTGAAACACATGACCATATATACACGCACTTCACTTCACACAAGGACATGTGTGTGTGTGTGTGTGTATATATATATGTATATATATATGTATGTATATATGTGTGTATATGTATATATACATGTATGTAGGCAAATGGATATGAATGTAAACAGATAGACATAATACAGGTGGGTAGGTACATAGGTAATATGTAAGCACACATACACACATGACCATATGTTTTACATAAAGAATCTTGCAAACCAAATCCAAAAGCGAAATATATATATGTATATATATATATATATTACGGAGATGTACTTGCATAGCAAGTGACCTGATCTGAGATTGTTGCTGGAACGAAAACAACTGAGCATGGAAGGTGTTTATAAGTCATTTAAAAACACACAAAAACCATTAGATTCACTTCAACATTTAAATTTAATTTGCCAAAATATTTTCGGCGCTTTGAGGACCACGACCTGTTCACTGACCAAATTCCGTGTTGTCCAATTCCTCCTTTCTCTCACTCCCCTATATTGTATTTTAGTTATTTATTTTTCTTTCTCTTTCTTCCCTTCTATTACTTATTTCTTCCCACATTTATATACCCCCTACATTCTGTACCCTCCACACATTTTGATTGAATCTTCTTTGCGTCAATATGTACCCCCTTGCAACAATGTAGCCTTTAATCTAATCAAGATATCCTTGGCCTGAAGAGTAGCTGGAGGTAGACACCTCACTGGGATTTTACCACTTCTGGGGTTCCATTCACTATGAAACATATGTAGCCTGGATCTTCCATACTCCGTTCTGTAACTCTTGTATTTATGTGTGTGATTCCATAATCTGTTTTGGCCTGTCTTCTACAGTTGCATGCCCTTCCTAAAGCCAACAACCTTACGGAGTGTATTTGGTGCTTTTTATGTGGTGCCTTGGTTTTAGGATATCAATTCTGTTGTAGTTGGTGAGTCAGAGGATGAGTATGGATTAAGGTTATAACATAATCAGCAGAGACACATTTGGTTTCAAAGAACAACTGGAAAACATTGCTTTTCCATGAATATGGTGTCTGGGTTATTTGTTGGCAGGGTTCACCACAATCGATCTAATTGTTTAGCGTTGTTATATAAGAGAATTGGGAATTATCTAGTGCATCCAAACCTCTAATTTCTTCAGATGGGTGTTTTTAACATTTGATGTATGGTAAAGAGTTTCCTTCTCAATCACAGAATACTCTTTTACTTGTTTCAGTCATTTGATTGTGGCTGTGCTGGAGCACCGCCTTTAGTCGAACAAATCAACCCCAGGACTT
>NC_043020.1:3640834-3858334 GCF_006345805.1 Octopus sinensis | reverse complement strand
CTACTACTTCTGTTGGCAGCAAAAGGACCCTCTCTCAGAGTGAAAGGTAGATTGTATGATGCTTGTGTGAGAACAGCTATATTACATGGTAGTGAGATATGGGCTCTGACTGCAGATCGCATGCATAGGCTGGAGAGGAATAAAGGTAGGATGCCCTGTTGGATTTGCAACATCAGTGTGCGTGACCAACAAAGCACAACTGTGTTGAGAGAAAAGTTAGGAATAAGAAGAAGGATTAAATGTGGTCCGCAGGAGAGGAGAATGCGTTGGTTTGGACATGTGATGTGTATGAGTGAAGACAGCTGTGTATAGAAGTGTCTGTCACTGAAAGTGGACGGTACCTGTGGAAGGGGGGGGTGCATGAAGACATGGGATGAAGTGGTGAGGACTGATCTTAGGATGTTAGGACTCACGGAGGACATGACAAAGGACCGAGATGTTTAGGGACATGAGGTTCTAGAGAAGACCCAGTTGTGTCAGTGAAACTGGGTGCTACAAGTGTTGTGTCCCACCCTACCTCAACAAACTTTTCACACACCCTACCTCAACAAACTTTTCACACACCCTACCTCAACAAACTTTTCACACACACTACCTCAACAAACTTTTCACACACACTACCTCAACAAACTTTTCACACACCCTACCTCAACAAACTTTTCACACACACCCTACCTCAACAAACTTTTCACACACTACCTCAACAAACTTTTCACACACACTACCTCAACAAACTTCCTCACTTTACCCCACCCGCCCCGTCTATTTTCTTATCCCTGTTACTGCTGAGTATACCTTGGCACTTCACCACCTCCATCTCTCTCCTGCTCTCTCTTACACTTTTGCTCTTTCCCACTCTCCCTTTCTCTTTCTCTTGCTCTTCCCTCTGGCATGATTGTCACGTATCTCCTCTTTACATCAGCTCACCTATTTCTGCCCTCATTCTTGATCACTTTCTCTCTCCTCTTGCTCTCCTCTCTGGTCAGGTAACCAAGTATCCTCTTTACATCAGCACACCTGTTTCTGCCCTCTTTCCTGTACCTCTCTCCCTCTCCCTCTTTTTCTCTTCTTTCTGTCTGTCTGTCTCTCTCTCTCTCTCTCTCTCTCTCTCTCTCTCTCTCTCTCTCTCTCTCTCTCTCTCTCTCTCTCTCTCTCTCTCTCTCTCTCTCTCTCTCTCTCTCTCTCTCTCTCTCTCTCTCTCTCTCTCTCTCTCTCTCTCTCCTCATCAAAGGGTTTTTAAAGAATGTCATTTGATAATTGGTTCAATAACAGACTTGGTAATGGAGCTCAGGATTCTCAGATAACAAAAACGAATTAAAACAATTCATCCCAAGACATGAGATGTCATTGTTATGCTAACATCACTGCATGGTTGCACAAATACATTTGAAATATTTGCAAAGGATATAGCTTATTTAAGGTGGCTACCCGTGCCAGAGTGACTGGAATTTAATTTCAAGACATGCAACCGCAACTTTACCTCACAGTAAATATTGAAGTTAATGAGTGAAGTGTAAAAAAATTCATTATCCATATTATTTTGTGTTTTACATACAATACATATTAATTGCACCCAAAACATCAATACAATATAGTAGTAAATACAAAGTACAGAGTTGAAGTCAACATTTCATAAAGGTAAATGTAGTTTATTATTATTATTATTATTCAGTAGTTTTATTATTATTATTATTATTATTATCATTATTATTATTATTATTATTATTATTCAGTAGTTTTATTTTTATAGCGTGCTTTCACTTCACTACTGAGCTCTGATGGTTACTGTATTGAAAGTGTTTTGCATAGGATGTGTGCAGTGCCCAGTAGTGCAATTTTCTGTATGTTATATGTGTTGTAAGTCCTGGTGTTTTTGTTATGTATTTGTCTGAATATTTTTTTATCATACCTAATACGCCTACTATGATAGGAATTGTTTCTGTTTTTAGATTCCACATTCGAGTTACCTCTATTTCCAGGTCTTTGTATTTTGAAAGTTTCTCCATTTCTTTTAGAGAAACATTGTCATCTGTTGGTATTCATACATCAATTAGAAAGCATTTGTTTTCTTCATGATCTCTGACAACTATATCTGGTCTGTTGGCCTTAATTTCTCTATCTGTGTGTATCGGCATATCCCAGAGTATGGTTGCTTTCTCATTTTATTATTATTATTATTGTTATTATTATTATTATTATTATTTAACTAGGTTTTATGCCTATTTTCTTTATCCATCTGTTCAAATCTTTTGGGATAGTTCCTAATGCACTTATAACTTCAGGGGTACATTTTACCCACACTTTCCATTGCCTCTCTAACTCAATGGCTACGTCCTGACACTTTGGTATTTTCTCTCTCCCTCTCATTTTGACTTTCTTATCACAGTCTACTACTACTACTACTACTACTACTACTACTACTTAATCAGGCCTTGTAGCTTTTATTACTCTGTCTGTCTGAATGTTAAAGTCCCAGCTATGGCCCAGTGGTTAAGGTGTTGCACTCACGATTGCGAGGTTGTGGTTTCGATTCCGTAGTCTGGCGCATTGTGTTCTTGAGCAAAACGCTTCATCTCAAGCCGCTCTGCAATCACTTTGACACACGGCTCATCGTATACCGCCCGGCACCTGGTCAAGCAATGCCAATTTGATGGACAGAGAGACTCACCTAATGCACGGCACATACTTTGACCACTATAAACAAATCATTTGTGCAGGTCAGTCGGCAAAAGGCTGAACACTCATATGTTGTTCTTGACTGGAGAGTCCATCATCATCATCATCATTATCATCATCATCATCATCATTATTATCATTATTATTATTATTATTATCATTATTATTATTATTATTATTATTATTATTATTATTATTATTATTATTATTATTCTGCATGCTGGCAGAATCATTAGCACACCAGGCAAAATGCTTAGCAGCATTTCATCTGTCTACACATTCTGAGTTCAAATTTCACTGAGGTTGACCTTGCTTTTCATCCCTCTTGAGGTTGATAAAACAAGTACCAGTTGAGTACTGGGGTTGATGTAATTAGGCTCCAAGAGTGTCAGATTTGTGTAACTCTTAGAAACATTGAAAATATTCTATTTCTATTATTTAACACTTTCATTTCCATATTTTTGCTGAAATATACAACCTTTGTTTTGATTAATTTTTTAAATAATTAAGAATTTAGCACAAGGATTTTGTCATTATGAAGCTGGTGCTTGGAACTTAAATTAATGTGAAATTTTGATGGAAGATTTGAATTTAGATCACTTTAAAACAAGATGTTTGTGTCCTAGAACCAATGCTAGTCTCAGGCAGGTTGGTAACAAAAGGGTTAAAAAAAAAACCTCTTCATATTGAACCACCCATAAACACCAAACAACGAAAATTTATGAATTTTCATGGGGGTTCTGC
The DNA here is from genome assembly GCF_006345805.1 of Octopus sinensis. Classification (NCBI taxonomy): domain Eukaryota; kingdom Metazoa; phylum Mollusca; class Cephalopoda; order Octopoda; family Octopodidae; genus Octopus; species Octopus sinensis. Next base: position 3,854,914 of record NC_043020.1, on the reverse strand, counting down.
CCCCTTTAAACCATCTGAAACTCAAACCAAACATATTGCATTATACCCGCCCTTATGCATTGAATCTAAGTTTCAAATATCATAAGGATCCATTCAGTAATTTTGGTCCATGAAATTGTAGGAAATACACAGCATTACCCTTCTCCCTGGGCTTGGACTTTGCCTTTTATATTTTGGGGTCAATAAAATAAGCACAAGTTGATCACAGGTAAAATTGCTGGCCTAGTACCAAAGTTGGAAAGAATTATTATTGTAATTAATATTGTTAATATTGTTATTGTTGTTAACTTATTACAGGGTTAGGATTTTAAAATTTATTTCTGCCGCATTCTGAGCAGTTTTAGCTCCTAGATTTTCCAGGAAATATAGTTCCATGCCATGGCTGTAAGTAGTCTATCTATCATTTCCTTTTATTTTATTCTTTGCCAGAATATGAAGAACCACCATGGACATCTTCAAACATTAGCATTATGCTACCTGACAAAAATTACGAGAAGGACATTCACTTTAGTCTACACAGGTAAGAATTTTTTGTCCCTTAACCTTAATTACTTTTCATTGTATTTGATATTTTGAATCCTGTTTTCAAAAGGTATCTTTCCGTTTGCATGTATTTGGAACTTTAGTGAATAAATTGCAGCAGCACTGTTGTGCAAACTTTGCAATACAAAACACAGGTAAAATATATAAATAAGTGCGTATTATAATATTTGTGTCTATATATTACATCCCCCACACCCTGAACCACTTCCATTTTGTGTCATCCTTGCCCACCACTACATCTACCAATGACCTCCTTTCTCTGTCTGCCCTCTCACTTCTTGTATTCTCCATTCTTAACACTTCTTATCTGCCATCTTCCTCAATGCCAGTCTCATATATATCGGTCATGCTTCACTCACTACACTCCCTCCTGTGTCCCTATATCCCCCTCTCCACAGCCCTTACACTTTGCACATCATCCCACCACTTTCTCATCTATTCTCTTTTCTCAGCCACTTCTTTATCTCTTAATCCTCTCCATTCTGGAATTTCCCTTCAACTGCACCTCTACTACCCCCCCCACCTTTAACCATCAATTATTCCTTCCTCTCTCACTCTCACTCCCTCCCTACCCATATCCTCTCTTATGCCCAGCCTCTTGTACCTCAACAGTTTGCTCTAACATCCCATCACTACCTTCCTTTTGTCCTCCTCAGCATCTTCTCCACAGCAAGACACCTGTGCTTGTTCCTCAACACCTGCCACCCACCTCCATCTTAACCCTCTCAAATATTCCACTTTTTAGAGTGGGAGCTATCTTCCTTCTTCCTCCCCCGGGGTTTTTTCTTTCCTGCCTTGCAAGTAACGCTGCCCCTCAGAGGCTTGAAAAAAGCACCCAGTACACTCTGTAAAATGGTTTGTGTGATGATGGCATCCAGCCATGAAAAAAAAACCATGCCGAAACTGAGAGAGCTCAGTGTGGCCTTCCAGGTTGCCAGTACTTGTCAAACTCCAACTCATGCCAGCATGAATGTGTGTGTGTGTGTGTGTGTGTATTATTGTCATCATTTAATGTCCATTTTCCATGCTGGCATGGGTCAGACTGTTTGACAAGAACTGGCAAGCCAGAGGATTGCACCAAGCTCTATTCTCTGCTTTAGTGAGGTTCCTATGATTGGATGCCCTTCCAAATGCCGGCCAATCTACAGAGTGTTTTGGGTACTTTTTGCGTGGCACCAGCACCAGCAGGGTCACCAAGTAACTTGCAAAACGAAGACCCCCTCAACTGGGAGGGGGGTGGGTAGCATTGAGGGAGGCGGCTTTGTGCCAGGTGATGAGAGGTTAAAGAAATAAGAGGAATAGAGGTAAGAGTGTTACTGTAGAATAAAAACCAGGATGCACCATTTGTAAGAGAATGGAGGGAGAGTGACTTGGAAAGATAGAGGAGAGAGAGAGAGATGGTGATGGTGATGGTGACATACCCTGAAAGTACAGTTTGGGGTGAATATAGGTGAAGTGATAGAGAGGATGAAGCTGAGTGGGTGGTGGGGTGAATAGATGGGGAAGTTTCATTAGAATGCTGGAAAAGCCGGTTTGAGATGGACTAGAAATGAACGTAGTAAATGATGGTAAGAGATACAAGGGTGGCTCAGTGGGTATGGGGTGTGTTATGGGTAGATATGTGAGGGTGTTGAGAGGGATAAGAGAGATATTAAAGATGGAGTAAAGCAGAGCGGGGAGAGAGAGAGAGAGAGAGAGAGAGGGCCGTGGCTGAAGGCACAAACAGGTGATGATTGGTGGAACCAGTGGGCAGGGAAGATAATTATAAATGGAAGTGGTTCTGGGATGAGGAAGAAGAGGAAGGTAACCAAGGGGGAGCGGGGATGAAGTATGATGTCTATTCTGCTCTCAAGTGATTATCATTGCCAAATAATACCCTAGATAAAGAAGAGAAGTGGGAAAGAAGGTTGATGGGGTGGAGAGAATGCTGCAGTGGACGGGGTTTTCTTGAGCAAAATGCCAGACATTGCAAACATTCATCATCTCCTTAACGCAAATTATCTTCTACTCTAGAGAGCCTCTGGGGCATCTGAGAAAATCCGTTTTATGTGTAGCCTTAATGGTTCTTGTGCAGCTTCCAAGCATAAAGACTACGTCTTCTGTTAACCTTCTTGTGATTCTATCGTACCCCTTGTGGGTTCACAGCTTGCACTGGGTATACCAAATGGAATTCCTACCTACACCTTTCCTAGGTATTCAGCAGAGCCATTAATTTTTATTTTTGCTTACTAAAACCTTAGTCTTTGTTAATTTTAAGGTTATTCAATTCCAAATTTTTCTTCCACTCTCGGAATTTCTTCTCTAGTTCCATTAAAGATTCTGCTATAAGAACAAGATCATCAACATATAGTCGTTCCCATGGACAACCAGTCTTAAATTCCATTGATGATGAATAGGAGGGGACACAAGTCATTCTTCTATCCCTAGCTTCCTCAGAGATGACCATTTACACAAAGCTAAGTACTCTGTTGAAGGTTTTCTCCAGGTCAACAAATGCCAAGTACAATGGTTTATTCTTAGCTAAATACTTCTCTTGCAGTTGCCTTATTATGAAGATATCATCAGTAGTGCTTCTCCCTGGGACAAAGCCAAAATGCATTTCATCTCATTTAATTCTGTTCCTAATTAATTGGGCTATTACTCTCTAACTTTCATCAATTTGATGCCTCTATACTTACTTCTATCCAAAGCAGTGGTTCTCAAACGGAGTCCAAACAAGATTTTGTTAAAATTTATCTCCAGTTGCTTATACAGGCTGGGCCAGAAAGATTTACCCATTGATATTTCTTAATTATTCAAAATAAACTTAAGGTAGAAAAATGAAATTTGGCACACCTGTTCTAATGGAAATTGCCAATCCATTGCAGTAATTACATTTCAAAACGATCACCTTTTATCTTGATCGTAGCCTGCAGATGAGTAGTCACTGAGTTGTATGAGTGTGGTGCCACCTCTTCATCCAATTTGACCCATGAAGACAGAAGAGTTTACTTCAGATCTGACACATTTGAATAGGAGTGAACAGAAACAGTACTCTCTAAGATGGACCAGATAGCAAAGTCCATGAGATTAACGTCTGGACTTGAGGAGGGCCATATTGTCTGGTCCCAAAATCCACTGAAATGCTCTTTGCACCACCTCTGTGTCAAATTGGATATGTGAGTTCGAACCCCATCTTGAAAATGTGACAGTCACCAAAGGTTTCTATGATGCAGGGTAGCACTTTCCCATCCAGTATTTCCACATAAACTTTACTGTTGACCTTGATGAAGATCAAGGGTAACTTGGACCCATCAGATGCAACTGTGGCCCACACCATGAGTGAAGCTGGCTTCTGAGATGTAAATAACTTCTGCTACCTTCAGGCAAGTCTGTTGCATTACGTGCATAAAACCTGTCATGCTGCCTGTTGGTAACAGCCTCCACAGTGAAGATCTCGGTGGACCACATCAACACTTTGTTAGTGGCACGCTTCCTCTCAGCTAAAATGGTTTTACCCTCGTCAAGCTCTTTCTTCTTGGAAGCTTCTGAAATTGCTGGGATTGTTTCTTGTTTGCAGTTAGCTTTAAATCCTCTTTAGAAATCCTCTGAATTGACGATTTCGAAATATCAAGAGCTTTTGCAGCTTTTCTTGCACTCACTTCTTCACAGCTTCAACAGTTTGTTTGGTATGAATTGATCGTTTCCTACCAGGAATTGGCTTGCTGGAGGTAGTAGCGGCCTCCATATATCATTTCCAGGTATTGGACACTGTTTTATGACACACATCCAACTGTTTTGCTCTGTCCTTGTTGCTCATTTCAGCTGTTTTCGAAGTGACAATCTGGTCACGTTTTGCTTTTGGCACCATGTTATAGATGAATCAAACAATTAGATACAGGAACAAAAGACATATGCAAAGCTTCATGTAAAATGTAGATAACATCATCTGGACCAATATTTTTTAGGAAGAGTCATAAACCTGGGCAAATCTTTCGGGGACACTCCGTACAATACACAAAATATTTTGATATTTTTTTTTATACAATCCCTAATAATATTTGATTATAAAAATATCATATAAGATTTTTTTTAAAGTCCAATGGCTAGGAGGGTTCACCCAAGTAAAATAGGAATCAAAGGGATTTATTGATAAAAATGGTTGAGAGACACTGATTTAAGGTATCTCCCTCACCCTTGTAGCGACTGCCTATAATATTACAGCAATCTTTAGGGATGACACCTTCCTCAGTGACCTGTTTTAATGTACAAGTATGCTACTCTGCCAGATGTTCTAAGTATCTCAGCAGTAACCCCCTAATAGACCAGGTGGTTTTTCCTGTCTTATCCTTAATTGCCTTATTTATCATGCTGCTGTCAACTAGCAGATGTTAAACGATGATGATGATGATCAATCGCTTCATAGTCGCACATCGTCAATCCTCTCATCCTTCCAACCATCCAGCAATTCCACCTTGATATTACCTTACCATTACAATCAATCAGTTTTAGGATTCAACTGCAAAACTTGCCAGTATTTGTAAATCTATTCCTAATTTAAATGGGAACTGAACTGAGAATGGGATAGGACATGAAACGGGGACTGGAAATAGCCCCCTGCTTTTATGGGTATTACTGGGTAATTCTGCTAGTGTATATATATATATATATCTGTATGTGTGTTTCTTTGTGTTTGGAGAGGGGAAAGGTGGAAAGGTTGATATATGTCAATATATTCAGCTGTCCTATAATATTTGGATCACATGTGATGTGATTTACATCACACATGCACATACACACACACACATACACACACACACACACACGCTGATTTATATTCTGGAACATAGTGGAAATGCCAGAAAGGAGGGATATATGGTGGGGGGGGGATGACGAAAGAAAGCAAAAAGCAAATATGGAAGGATTTGAAAGGGTGAGCAAATGAGGGAGAGAAACTAGGAACATATACAGAGAGAGAGAGAGAGAGAGTTAATAGAAGCTGATAGAAAACAGGATTCTGTGTGGCAGAGGGAGGGGGGCAGGAGGGGGGACTCAGGGTGCGAGAGACGACGAATGAAAGAATGAGAGTGAGAATGAATCTGGAGGAAGGAAACGAAAAGAGAGAAAATATAGAAGAAGAAAGCAAGGGAATCGTTAAAGGGGAAAATAGAAGAGAAACAGAGAAGGAAAATGAGAGAGGTTGGAAGAGGTGAGTGCCCTAAATAAGGGAATCTGTGGAGAGAGAACCAGATGGAATCCCTTCAAATCAAAACTTAAGCTTCAGCAAATAAATTTGATATTTTGAATGGAAATTAAAATTTAAAAAAAGGATAAAACTCCAGGCATTTTTAAAATCCTTTATTTAATGTTATTTGATTCTCATAAAAAAAAACTTTCTTTTGCTTTTTTTTACTTTTTCTTTAATATTTCATCTATTTTTTTTCCTTCATTTTTCCATTTCTTTTTCTCTTCTCATCTCTTTTATCTGACATTGATGTTATCATAGTAAAATGCTATTATAAGACATTTATCAATCTCTTATTGGTCAAAGATGTTTTACATCATTTTTCTTTTTTGTGAAGGTGCGAGGCTTAGTAGTTAGGTCATAAGGTCATAAGCCATAGGTCATAAGCCATAGGTCATAAGCCATAGGTCATAAGCCATAGGTCATAAGCCATAGGTCATAAGCCATAGGTCATAAGCCATAGGTCATAAGGTCATAAGGTCGATTCCTGGCTGCACATCGTGTCCCTTGGGCCAGACCCTTTATTTCATGTTGCTCCAGTTCATTCAGCTGGTAAAAATGATTTGTACCTGTAATTGAAAGGGGGCCAACCCTGTCACATTCTGTGTCATGCCAAATCTCCCTGAGAACTACACTAAGGCTACGTGTGTGTCTGTGGAGTACTCAGCCACTTGCACATTAATTTCACAAGCTGGGGCTGTTTTGTTGTTCAGATCAATTGGAACCCTCATTGTTTTAACCGACAGAGTACCAGTTTTAACATCTGCAAACAATGATTGCAGACATGGTTGTATTGACTGAGAGGTTCTGGGTTCAATTTCATCGCAGCACCATGGGACGGGTATCTTCTGTCAACAATTCCAGTTAGTGAAATTTGGTTGACAAAAACTTTATGGAAGCCTGTTCCATGTGTTTGTGTATGAGACATTGTACTCACTAGCAGCAGATAACCCCCCCCCAAACTGTCAGTTTTGCTTTTGCTGTCTCCTCTACTCTCTTGATGTAAAGCATCAGTTAAAACCTCAAAGATGGTTATTTCAACTTGCAAGTCTTCCTCCTCTAAATCATCTTTTGTATCTAAGGTGAAGTAGCCCTTATTTTGAAGTCGCTAACCACTAGTCTGTACTGGGAAATATATTCTTCCCCTGGAAAGGCATGGCATTTAAAGCCATCTACCTCGCCCACTTTCTGATGAGAATAAAATCTACATTTCTGGTGTGCTCACCTGATTGTTAAGTGACCAGGTGACTGAGTAATTTCCTGAAGGTTTTGTTTCAAACCACTAGATCATTTGCATTACAAAACTCTAGTTGTTATGGTACCCTTGTACCAAACCCATAACTGCCAAGCAGGGCTAGTTTTAAGCCAGTTAGACAGGTTTGTTCAAATTGGGTCCTGCGCCAAGAGAGGGCCTAGCACACATGCTCAAACAGGATACTATCATGAAATTTTTGTATCAAGCCCTGAATGCTTTTTGGCTGGGACTGGTGTACTACAAGAAGAATAAAACATCAGTCTTCAGCTTTTGAAGAGCAGGTGGGGCCCCCTTGTAATTCTCTAATTGGACCCTGTACTTTCTAGCACTGGCCCTGATTCCAAGTACTCCAGAAAATCCACCACAGTATTGTCAAACATGTCCGTTAAAATCATCAGTTATGGTTGTGATACTGAAGTTGCCGTTTTGAGTTCCTTCAGCAAACCATCAAACAAATTAAAATGGTTTTTGCAGAAGGAATTTGTCACAAAAATCCTCTTCATTCACCACAAACAACAAACAAACATCAAAACTACTGCCATCGCCATTGTTTACCATTATTATCTCTTATTTTCTCTTTTTCCTCAGTTTTTTTTTCTCTCTAACTCAGTTATGTGAATGCTAATTTCTTCTCTTTCAACCCTCCCCTCCCTCTCTATTTTCTCCCCGTTCACCATTATCAATGCCAACATCATGTTACCTCCACCACCACCACCACATCTAACCACTATCTTTTCACTGTATTTGAGTTACTTTCCTTAGCATAGTGCAAATAGTAGCTACAAAGGAACGGTCTGCATTTAGTATTGGGTCATCCCATAATAATGCAGTTTTTTCAATTCCATGAACTAAAAGTTGGAGGGGGACAGGACAATTTACCTGTATCAACTTACTATAAAAGCAGGTAGTAATTTTACCTTGTCCTTATTCTTAGTGCAAATTTTGAAGAGTACAGTTCTTCGCTACAGTTTTCACTTCCTCATCTCTGGAATAATGTTTGCCTCTCAAACCCTCTTTCATGGGTCCAAAGAGATGATAGTCCAGTGACGAGGAAGTGAAAACTGTAGTGAAGAAGTGGCTCAAAAACAGTCAACAGAATTTTACGGGGCAAGGATACATGCCCTCATTCGAAGGTGGAACGTTGCTATTGAGAGAAACGGTGACTATGTTGAGAAGTAGGGATGTGATCCACAGAGGACCAGCTTCATTTTGATGCATGATACATGTTCCTGTGTTGGTAATTATACCTGTCCTAAACAAAATGGCATCACTTATTGACTCACCCTCATATTTCGGTCATGACTTTATACACTCATTATCAGTTTCTCTTATATTGTACTATGTATGTATGTATGTGTGCATATGTATATGTATGTGCGAGTGTAAATATATGTGTGTATATGTATATGAATGTGTGTGTGTGTGCGCTTTTCTGCAACACTCCACCTGCATCTAACGAGGAGGACTGCTTCACCGACCTGGGCTGCCGACCATCCCAGTGGACGCCTGCTCCTGGCCAGTTCCAACTGCGAGGATTAGGCTAGAAATTGGGGCTGGGAAAGTTGTAGGAATTCTCCAACAACCTCTTCTAACTCTTTCTGAGGGTACAGCAAGGTGTCAAAGCCTACAGCCATATATGGCCTTCCAGCGGCAACCTGTTCCAACCAGGGTTTGACCCAGTCTCCAGTAGCCTCGCATAGCCATCTGAATTGAGTCTAAGGCCCTGTTCAAAGATGTGGGGTAGCATAATATCACTCTCATTGGAAGCACCCAAAGACCATCACAGTTTGAGGAAACTTGGTTTTCATGGTACCTGGGATCTCACCTGTTGTTCTGGATGTTGTGCAACCAGTCCTGGCAAAAGTTCTTCTCACCTGAGAAGAACCAGGGGATTGATCCCCAGTTCAACAGGTTGCCTCAGTTTGTTCAGAAGCTTCTTTGCCTTTCTCAAGCAGTTCTCTTTGGCCTTGGCTGTCAGAATTTGTCCCTTGTGCCCCTTGTATGAATGGTAGCAAAGGCCTTCATTCAAGCTCCTCTTCATGGTAGCAACTTCAACACCCATCTCCCATAAGAGCTTAGATTTCCTTACTCGGGTCTTCACTCACTTTGTCTCACATGCAGTGTGCATGCAGTCCAACACCTACAATGTCCCTTTCTGCTGGCCATGGCTGTTGTTGCTGTCCATGTCACATCTTATGGCCTTTGCAGTGTTCACAGAGCATTGAGCAGCAATCGTGATGTTGGCATGTTGACACTTAGTGCAACCTGTTATGATACACATAACTGTTTTCCAATACCTCAGATGGCTTTCAGCTCTTCACATCTGCTTTTTCTCAACAACAACTTTCACCCTTTAGCATTCATATTGATTTAATCAAGTATTATCACAGAACCTTGAAATTTCAATGATGTGATTGTTTATTTTTAGAATGACATTGCAAGGTAGGTGTGAGAGGCTGGATCTGGCCAGTTTCAACATACAACTGGTAGAATCTATGGTCTGGATTGTGGCTGGTTTGGATTGTAATTGGTTAAAGGGTTAATCTTTATGCTTTCCAATGCTGCTGTTCCTGAAAAAGAAAAGATATAAAAAGTCATCAAGAGAAAGTCATCTAAACACCCTGAATATACTTGTCTATATACGAGGTGAGATGTGTGGTGTGCTTTGGCATCTGTGTGTGCAGAAGTGCATCTGGATTAATTTATATATGATGTACATGCATGTACATCATAGAAAGAAATGTGTCTGCTGTAATATACAACACACTATATTAGCTGTATGTGTCTGTGATGTTATTTGTATTTGATAGCCACATTTTTTCATGCATGAGGGTTAGATTATATATATGAGAGGTTGTTATAGATAACCAAAGAAAAGTGGTGCTTCACCTCACCATAGCAGTAGTAGTAGTACTCAAATCAAGTTGATTGTTTCAGGCTGTTAGAGGTCATGTAAACATCTATGTGTACCACCACGACCACCATGCAGAGAGAGAGAAGTAGAAGTGTTGGGTTGGTTAAACTGGCTGCCTGAATTGAGGTATTCCAGCTATGGTGTGTTTGTTTCAGAGAGTAGTGTATCTAGAAGTACATTATTCAAAGGTTTCTTTTCTCTGCAAGTTGGTAGGCTCAGGCATGGTTTTGTGGTTAAGAGACTCGCTTAGCAGTCATATGGTTTTGGGATCAATCCCACTGTAGATTCGGCTGACCTCTACAGTGTGCATGGTGAGTTTAATTGATGGAACCTGTACAGAAACCCATCTCACCCCTCCCCCACATTTAAGGGGGGGGGGGGGTTCTATTTATTGATAGGCACAGGAATGGCTGTGTGGCTTAAGATGTTTGCTTTCCGACCACATAGTTTCAGTTTCAATCCTACTGCATGGCGCCTTGGGTAAGTATCTTCTATTATAGCCATGGGTCAACCAAAGCCTTGCGAGTATATTTGGTTGATGGAAACTGAAAGAAGCTTGTTGTATATGTGTGTATGTTTGTGTCTCGTTGCCTTGACATTGTGTGATGGTTGTAAATGAGTGTCACTGTCATACAAGCAGTGTCAAAAAAGCCACCCAGCCATTGAATACTACCCCAAAAAGTCTTATCCATACCATGTCAGCTTAAGAATGTGGACATGGTAATGACAGTGATGGTGATGGGATTTTTTTTTTGATTTCTTTTACTACCCATAAGGGGCTGAACATAGAGGGGACAAACAAGGACAGACAAAGGGATTAAGTCGATTACATCGACCCCAGTGCGTAACCGGTACTTAATTTATCGACCCCGAAAGGATGAAAGGCAAAGTCGACCTCGGCGGAATTTGAACTTAGAACGTAACGGCAGATGAAATACTGCTAAGCATTTCGCCCAGCACATTAATGTTTCTGCTAGCTATGATAGTGATGACAATGCCACTGCCACCACAGCCAACAGTTTGATAATCTCACTGTATGTGTCTATGATGAAGGATTTCTGCATACTTCGATTGCTCTTAAACATCAAATTATCAGCTTCTGTAGTCATAGTCTCTACTTATACTCTTTTTGTGCTAGTGCATTGCATTCATGCACGAAATGATTAATACTTTTATCTCCTTTCCTGTAGGTTCTTCATTTGCTTTCTGAATTTTTTCCAATCTTTGTCAATTTGTCCTAATACCTTCTTCCTGAGTCTCTGTAATTAATACTTCAGTCTCTCATTCCAGGTTTCTGGTTATCAGCCATAACTAGTGTTCTTTGCAGAGCCACTAGTAGTATTCTTTCTTCTATCCACACTATTATTATCATTATCATCATCATCATCATCATCATCATCATCATCATCATCATCATCATCATCATCATCATCATCATCATCATCATCATAATAATAATAATAATAATAATAATAATAATAATAGATGTTGCACAGTATACAATATTGTGAGGTTGTTGATTGAAGATATTGTCTACTGGGGGGGGGGTTGTACTGTTGTGATCCTCTTACTTTCACTGTATTGAAAGTGTTTTTTTTATGTAGGATGTGTGCGGTGCCTAGTAGTGCTATTTTCTATATGTTATATGTGTTTGTTAGTCCTGGTGTTTTTGTTATGTATTTGAATATTTTTTTACCATACCTAATGTGCCTGCTATGATAGGAATTGTTTCTGAGAATCAAAGTGAAAGATTGCCCAAAGAGAATACCATTACAAAACTTTTTCAAGTGCATTCAACGTATCTCAGTGCCAAAGGTTTGGCTGCTATTTCTATCATGCCCTCCTACCACATAACAGCTATTTGCAATAAAGGATCTGAAATACCTGTTACATGGTAGCAGAGCATGCAAGAAATAGCAGCCAAATATTTCCTTTTCTGGAGAAAGTAGCTGTTTTTGATGTCACATTCGTTGAAAGCATATGAAATAACCTGGAAAAGAAAAAAACACCCACAAACCAAAACTCTGTTGCTGGGAAACCCAGATTTTTCAGGTGACCCAAGGAGTAATGAGTACTCTAGTAGGCACTAAAAATGTACAGAAAATAGACTCCATCAACTGCCAGTGGGGTAAGCTAGAGGTAGTTGATAGCTTCCGTTACCTAGGTGACCAAGTCAGCATTGGAGGTGGATGCTCTGAGAGCATAGCTGCAAGAATAAGAATAGGCTGAGCAAAGTTCAGAGAGTTCCTACCTCTGTTGGCAACAAAGGGCCTCTCACTCAGAGTTAAAAGCAGACTGTATGATGCCTGTATATGAATAGCTGTCCTAGATAGCAATGAAACATGGGCCGTGACTGCCGAGCACATGCATAAGCTTGTAAGAAATGAAGCTAGCATGCTTCACTGGATGTGCAATGTCAGGATGCATGTGCAACAGAGTATAAGCATCTTGAGAGTATATATTTTTAAGATAGTCAGGTGTAAGATATGAAGGAAATTTGGCTCTGATTTCCAGCAGGTTGCATGACCACTTAAAAGACCCTTCATTAGGTCTGTTAATATTATTGTTGTTGTTTAAACCCTTATCAACTCTGATTCAGCTGATCATTGACCAAAGACAATCCGACCTTGACTAGCAGGTTGACTGACAATTTCAAAAGTCCTTTTGCTCTTGTTGATGGTGTTTATTGTAAGTACTGTTGCTAGGGAGTGCAAAGGTGAGAATGATGTTATTTATGCTGTTGTTGATGATGATGATAACAGTATTATAGATAGCGTTGTCTGGGTCAGAATTTGAGAATGTGCTGGGGGGGGTGTTGTCGGGGGGGGGTGAAAGATAGTATTTGAGATAACTGGGTATAACAAGATTTGGTATATGACACTTAGTAGGTGCTAGCCTAGGTAACAAGGGTGTGTGCGTGGGGTGGGGTGGGGATGGCACCAGCAGTTGTGATAGTGCTATTGAATACTACTTGTGAAAATATTTTCTGGTTTCTAATTACCTGTTTGTGAGGATGAGAGAAAAGTGTGGGTCAGACCTCTTACTATTCCTCTCAGATTAGCTCTGGAATCAGTCTCACTCCCTTTTTCTAAATGAAATCTACTTGAAAGATTGTCATTGATCAGTGTGTGTGTGTGTGTTAATGTCTGGGGTAATATTTAGTTGGGGTCAGACCACTGGTGTCTCAAAGCATAATATAGTCATTTGATAAATAAAGGCAACTAAGCAAAATACCTGACTGAAATACTAGGGGTCAGTATCTTTGATTAAAATGTTTGAAGGTGGTGCCATACAGGGCTACTGTCCAGTCATTAGAAACTGTAAAAGAATTATATATATATGGAGCTGCAATGGCCCAGTGGTTAGGGCAGCAGACTTGCAGTCGTAGGATCGCGATTTCAATTACCAGACTGGGTGTTGTGAGTGTTTATTGAGCGAAAACACCTAAAGCTCCACAAGGCTCCGGCAGGGGGTGGCGGCAGTCACTGCTGTACTCTTTCACTGCAACTTTCTCTCACTCTTTCTTCTGTTGGCCTGCTCGCTTAGCCAGCGGGGTGGCGTCTTTTGAAGGCTAAAACAATGCGAAGCGCATTGTGACCAGCGATGTGTAGCAACATCTGATAGCCTGGTCGGTCACGTGATCACGTGATATATATGTATATGTGTATATATATATATATATATATATATATATAGTAAGATCATGGCTCGCAGGACAGCCTGCTGTGCTAACCTTGGATCGTAGGGCGACCTGCTGTGCTTGAGGAGACCTATTGAGTCAAGTACATCAACATCAAAATGAATATCAAATAGATATTGTAGTTGTGATACCTGTGCTAGTGGCACGTAAAAAGCACCATCCAAATGTGGCTGATGCCAGCGCTACCTGACTGGTGTCAGTGTCGGTTACACGTAAAAAGCACCAACCGATTGTGGCCATTTGCCAGCCTCCTTTGGCCCCTGTGCCGGTGGCACGTATAAAGCACCCACTATACTCACGGAGTAGTTGGCGTTAGGAAGGGCATCCAGCTGTAGAAACACTGCCAGTCAGGCAGCGCTGGCATCAGCCACATTTGGATGGTGCTTGTTACGTGCCACCAGCACGGGTATCATAACTACGATTTCCATTTGATTTTGATTTTGAAGTTGATAACAGTATGATTGATAAAGAACTAAAAATACAAAGACAGTAAAAGCCCTTGGTCCATCAGGAATTACCACTGAGATGCTTAAAATTAGGAAGAGAGTTAATCCAGATGAAATGCAACTTGATTTTATGCCAGGGAGGAGGACTACGAATGCTATCTTCATAATAGAGCAGCTGCAGGAGAAGCATTTAGCCAAAAATAAACATCTCTACTTGGCATTTGTCGACATGAAGAAGGCTTTTGACAAGGGTCTTGCTCTCTCTCATGGTTGCCATGGAAGCTAAGGGCTGATGATTGGCTGGTGAGAGCCATCTAAGTCCTAAACAGGAATGTTGTCAGTTAGATGAAAGTAGGCAATGAGTAGAGCAACAAATTTAGTCTACTGCTTTGAGTTCACCAGGGTCTGGTCCTTCAGGCCATAAAGGAGGAACTTAAAACTGGTTACCCATTAGAGTGTCTCTGCTGATGACCTTGTTCTTGCAGCTGAATCTGTTGTGGAATTAGAGAAGAAATTTCAGGTGTGGAAGCAAGGCCGGGGATCCAGGGGCCTTGGAGTTAATTTAACACGGGCCAAATTCTTAATAGGCAAAAAGGCATGCAAATTACTAATCCCTTCTGTGAAATGGCCCTACCTCGATATGTAGATAAAGTGTTGGTAGAAATTCCATTAGAATGTACAAGATGCAAGCTATGGACTCATAGATGCAGTGGAATCACAAGAGGATTAACAGGGAAATCAGTCTTTGTGTCTCGGATGATTTAACTGGTCTTACCTACCTCCTCCCCTCCCAACATTGGGGACTTTTTTTTCTTATTATTCATCTCTTTTTTACTCAAATGCAACCTCTTCCCCACCATTGCTTGTATCTCAACCTCGCCACTATCCCCACTCTCTTGGGCCCTTTTGGTGCTTAACAGCATTTCATCTATCTTCCCATTCTGAGTTCTAATTCCACCAAGGTCAGTTTGGCCCTTTCATCCTTTTGGTGTCAGTAAAATAAGTTCCAGTTAAATACTGGGGGGTCAATGAAATTGACTTAGCCCTGCTGTCAAACCTGCTGGCCATGTCAAACCTGCTGGCCATGTCAAACCTGCTGGCCATGTCAAACCTGTCAAACCTGCTGGTCATGTCAAACCTGCTGGCCATGTCAAACCTGTCAAACCTGCTGGCCATGTCAAACCTGTCAAACCTGCTGGCCATGTGCCAGAATTTGAAACCATTATTGTTGTTGTTCTGGCAGAATTGTTAGCACACTGGACCAAATTCCTTAGCAGCATTTCTTTCAGCTTTATGGTCTGAGTTCAAATTCTACTGAGGTTCGCTTTGCCTTTCAATATTTCAGGATCAATAAAATAAGCACCAGTTGAGCCCTTGGGGGTCACTGTAATCAGCTTAGCCCCTCCCCACAAAATTTCAGTCCTTGTGCCTATATTAAAAAGGATTATTGTTGTTGTTACCATTCTTGTTGTTATGTAATATGTTTATATTACATAACAAGTGATTTCACAAGACAATCCCCCAAATATTTGTGTTTTTGTTTTTTACCTGTACTCTTAGTAATCCAAGATGTAGGTCAGGGAGCAGACAAGCCATTCCATTCATTTTTCATATTGTCATTATATGATACTCTTCTACAAGAACATATATCATGTTATTCTATAGGTGTGTATACACATCTAATACCCGTGTTTTTAAAAGAATATGTCATTTTATCTTTTTATAACATTCTAGAAATTTTAAGAATACTTTCTTTTATTCTTTTATTTGTTTCAGTCATTTGACTGTGGCCATGCTAGAGCATCACTTTTTTTGTCGAACAAGTCGACCCCAAGACTTATTCTTTGTAAGCCCAGTACTTATTCTATTGGTCCCTTTTGCCAAACCGCTAAGTTACAGAGACATAAACACACAAACTTTGGTTATCAAGCAGTGATGGGGGGACAAACACACACACACACACACACATATAGGCTTCTTTTAGTTTCTGTCTATCAAATCCACTCATAAAAGCTTTGGTCGGCCCGAGGCTGTAGTAGAAGACACTTGCCCAAGGTGCCATGAAGTGAGACTTTACCCAGAATCATGTGGTTGGTAAGCAAGCAACTTACCACTCAGTCCCTCCTATGCCTACTTGTTGTTAAATCTATATTTTTTCATTGATTTTAACCCATTTCTAACCACATTTCTAATGTGATTACAAATGCATTCTGTTTACAAACACACACATACAGTATGTCTGTGTTTGTAAGTAGCCTGCTTTGCGACCTTGTGGTTTTGGGTTCAGTTTCACAATGTGACACCTTGATGAGTGTCAACCAATGCCTTGTGAGTGAATTTGGTAGACAGAGACTGTGGAAGCCTGTTTCATCGTGTGTGTGTGTGTCTTTATCTTTGTGTTTGTCCCCAAAACTGCTTGACAACTGGCGTTGGTTTGTTTACATTCCCATAACTTAGTGGTTTGGCAAAAGAGACTGACAGAAAGGGTAGATTTGTTTGGCTAAAACCCTTCATGGCAGTGCCCCAGCATGACAGGAGTCCATTGACTTGAAGCAAGTAAAAAAAGCTAAAAGATGATGGATGCATATTACAGAGAGGGAGTACGAAGCAGGGATAAGTTCAATTGCAATGTTTATATTTCCCTCTTTTTTTCTCTCTCGCCTTCTCATATATATATATATATATATATATATATATATATATATAATAAATAAAACATATGCATATATATATAAACATATATGTACGTACCTACCTCTACATGTACATATACACGCATATATGAGTACAGGACACCGAAAGGACGTCGAACACAATGAGAAACGAAAACATAGACACAAACCAAAGGAACTGGACATTTTTTTTAAACAACAAAAAAATAGAGTACAGGACAATCAACACAAAGAAAAAACCCCTTCTTCAGTCGCTATGGTTTTATCTACTCTACGTTTCGAAGGTGAAAGCGAGACGTATCTTCGACAAGAAACTTTCCTTCCTACGAAAAGCAAATCAATTAAAATTCTGAGATCTTTTCACAGAGGGGTAAAAAATGGTAACAAAAACAGGACAGTAACGACAGTACAAACCACAAACAGTAAAAGACAGGACAAGGAAAAACAAGATAAGAAGGGCTGTTAACGCCGAACGAGAAAAAGTATTGCGAACGTGGAATTTTTTATGAACGACGAGCGGAGCAAAAGGAATTGTCGTCCATACCTTGAGAGGGCCAGGCCATATATATATATATATATATATATGTATATAAATTAGAGAAAAACCACTTTTATGTAATTCAAACAATGATAGACATAAACCAAATCATAAAGAAAAAATAACATATTATAAAACATATAACTAGATCACAAAAAGTACTAAAATAATGAATAAACAATATATAATAAGTAAAAAGAATTTTTCCCTCTAAGTTTGGAGTTATACTCCCTATCATTATTATTATTATTATTATTATTATTATTATTATTATTATTTTTATTTTTATTATGTGTGTGTGTGTGTATGTGATCACATGACTGGCCAGGCTATCAGATGTTGTTACACATCATTGGTCATAATGCATTTTTTTTGCATTGTTTTGGCTTTCGAAAGATGCCACCGTGCAGGCCAACATTCCCTTTGATTAAAAGGGGGACTGGAGCAATGTGAAAGGCGGTGTTTTGCTCAAAAACACAACGCACTACCCCATCAGGGTACCGAACCCACAATCTAGCGATCATGAGCACAACAGCCAAACCACTAGGCCATGTTCCTTCACCTGTGTGTGTGTGTGTGTGTGTGTGTGGAAGCCCATTATATGGAGTATACCAGTAATTCACGGGGCCAATTTTAATTCCTTTAAGAGTGGAATACTTTAACCCTTTCATGCTAACCTAATCGGTTGTTCAGCTGATCAAACAACTGGAATTATTACTGAAAGCAATTAAGGAACTGTTTGCTTTATTGTAGTAATAATAAAACATAAAAACAGTGGGGGTGGGGGGGGGTCATTTTATATTTTTCTTTCAGACAAATTTATGTATATTTATACACACACACACCCACAATGTATGTTTGGAAATATATATCTGAACCAATTCATGTGCCAGCATAAATATGCTTTGCCAATTTATGTGTATGCAGATGAGTGCAGGTTAATTCACTTTCACATGTAAAGGTGCAGCTCATCCCTACACAGATGAAAAAATATATTATGACATTGAAAAAAAAAAATTCTTTTTTAATGAACATTGTTATAAATTAAGCAACAACAAAACATCTAAAACTTACAGGTTGTCTGATGATGGGACGATGGTCATGCAGTGTTGGAAGTGTCCGCCAACCAGGGAAGGGCTAAATACTTATGAGGCTGATCTGAGGACATCTTGTTTACTTTTTTTTTCTTTGTTCCAACGTTTTGTCATCTTGGTTTCCCAGTGTTCTTTTACGTGTCCAGTTTTTCCACAATGGAAACATTCCACTTTCTTAAATGGCCAGTTTTTTTCTCAGGTGTATAAACATGGGTTTATTTCCTGATTTCTGTCCTGTTTCTACTCTATTTTAGTACACACAAGATTTCTATTCTGCCTCTTCTAAAAGTACAACTTCCCTGGTTTTTAACTTCAATATATTGTTATTTATTTAGTTATATTTATTTTTTTTTTGTGTGTACTTTTAGTAAGATTTAGAAGAGGAAGGGCAAAACATGGATTAATGAGAGACAGACAGACAGACAGACAGGCAATCAGGCAGGCAGGCAGATAGATTACATATCAGTATATGATAGTGAAACATGTAAAAATTATATAATTTATGATGTGATAATAAAAAGGAATTCAAATAGGGATGAGTTTTACAATGACAGATGTAACAGCTGGGCTTTCTGTCCCTCTATCCTTAATTTCATACCCTTTCTTTTGATACCTTCTATTAGACAAAGTTCCAGTATGGTCTTGTGGCCTTCAAGTGTGGTTAGGACTTCCAAATCTCTTTTGACATCTCCAGGCTTCTCTCATTAACCTTGCTTTGACTCTGCATCCATAATGTGATACAAAATTAAGAGCTCACCGTGAATCTGTGTTATTTCGGATGTCTCTTATCATTGCTTTTGTATTCATTGACCCATGCCCTGGGCTACAAATGTAAACTCAGATGTTTATGTCTCATAGTTTCAGCTTTGTGTTTTGATTGAATTTTCAATTTCGATGGTCCACGGAATAATGCCATGGCTTTTATCTTTTTCCATTGAGGAACTTTCTCTTGATATATCTTTGAAAAATTTTGTACGTCTTGATAAGAAGGAAGATTTAGCTCACTTCTATCCTTTGGACCACATCATCATCATCATCATCGTTTAACATCCGCTTTCCATGCTAGCATGGGTTGGACGATTTTGACTGAGGGCTGACAAACCAGATGGCTGCACCAGGCTCCAATCTTGATCTGGCAGAGTTTCTACAGCTGGATGCCCTTCCTAATGCCAACCACTCTGTGAGTGTAGTGGGTGCCGTGTAATCATCTTTAATCGTCTCTTAGTGACTAATTAGCAAATGATTTATTCACAACATTAGTGAATAATCTATTTACTTATTCCAGTAACAGAGATGATGAACTCTTATCTGAGCAAATGGCTGACTGCACATGTGTGCCATTGAACAGGTTACCCCTACCAAAAAAAAGAAAAGAAAGAAAATGCATTTGGTGAGCTCCCTGGGATGAATTCTTATCTCTATTTGTCTGATATTCTGCTTTTAACACAATAAGCCCATAAGAGATATTATCTCAGGACAAATACTGCAGTAATTGGCCTATCGACAGTATATACATTAAATAGATACATGGATGGCTGTACAATTAAATACTGCCTCGATTGCATATCTATCTATCTATAAATATATATATAGAGAGAGATAGATAGATAGATAGATATGCAACATACCGAAATCTTAATCCTTTAAGTGGAAGATTATCTTTTCCCAAGCGACCGAGAGTAGGTTTATTTAATCCAAACCCAGGATTAGCAGGTCACCAATGGCTTTCACCTTCTGATGTCTTATTTCTTTTTCTCTTTTCTGTATTTTCGCATACCTTCTTTCACTCTTTTTCTTTCTCTGTCTCTCTTTCTCTACCCCCCTCTCTTTCTCTCTCACCCACTCTTCACTTTACTCTCTTCCTCTTTATTTTATCTTTATATTCCTCAAATAATTTCTGACATTCAAACTTACTGTTGTTAATATTTTACAAAGCCTGGTGGATTGGCGGAAACATTGGCCCACAAAGCAAACTACTTTGCTGTTTTAGTTTCTGATGTAAAACCCCACCAAGGCCAACCATTGTTGATAAAATGAAATCTAGTCTAGCACTATACTCACTATATTCAACTGACCCCCTTTTAAAAAATTTATGGTTTTGTGTCACTGTTATAAATTCTTTCTATCAGAACTTTTGTCTTTTTTATGCACACGTAACAGGAATATTTGCTAGAATCCCAAATATCAACTCACTGCCTAAGAATCGAACCTGAATCCTTGTGATAATGCATGAAAATAACAACAAGCAAGATGCTGTCTTGGATAAATGACATCAGTAAATAACTGGCCTCTTAAATCTTTAATAGAAGCAGGATGTCATTAACAATTTTGTCTTTGGCCCCTTTCCTTTAAAAGAGATTAAGCTCTGTATGTTTTTTCTTTTATTTGCTAACTAACCAGTGGCTGTAAAATAGCCAGGCCAACTTCAGCTACAGAATGTGACAATAACAAATTCAGTTCTATTCAACAACAGCTATTGTCATTGCTGATATGCACAGATCTCATAAACACAAATAAACTGATTCATGGGCCTTAAATGTCTTCTTTTCTCCTGTTCGTCATAACAACAACATTTTTATTAATGCCAAATAAATATTTTGTATTTGGGACCCCGCATGGACCTCTGTTCTTTCGTCTTTAAAATGAACCAAACTATTTTAGCGTTACTCACAATTTTCATGTTATTTCTCAAACCACAAGGGAAATCCTTTAAAAATGATCAAACCAACTAAAAACTCATGGTTTGGATTTTCCCATGGTTATTAGTAGGGGATTCAACATTATGTCTCCACTTTACTAGGGTTTCTCTGATTTCTCCACGTACTCTGAGTTACTCTTTGACAAACATTCTGCTGATTCCATATCCATATCTGACTCTGGGGAAAACTTTACTGTAACTATGTTTTTAACGCATGTAACAACATATATTTAATGTGTGTCACAGCAAGTATTTAATTCATGTTACATATTTAATGTGTGTCACAGCAAGTATTTATTTCATGTTACATATTTAATGTGTGTCACAGCAAGTATTTAATTCATGTTACATATTTAATGTGTGTCACAGCAAGTATTTAATTCATGTTACATATTTAATGTGTGTCACAGCAAGTATTTAATTCATGTTACATATTTAATGTGTAACAGCATCTACATGATACATGTAGCCTGCATTTCATACATGTCATTTATTCCTATATTTTTACTCACAATGTATTTTAGATTTTAGAAACTATCACGCACAATGACAAAGGAACATCTACACAGCTATTCAGCCTGCTAAAAACAATAGTCATATCTCCCTCAGTTCATATCCTACCATCTAACATATTATAGAAATCTAGAACTCATTGATGAATGTAGCTGTACATTCACAGGCAGTCCGCTCACAACTGAAACGCTTTGCTCAATTCCGAGTGGCTTTGAGTTCAACAACAAGTTTATCAGTTCCCTGTGAATTCAAATAGCTAGAAATAGTGTGTGAGCCATCATGAAATAGAGGGGAAAGGTTTCAATGAAAATGATAGTAAAGAAATTTAAGATTAACTCATTAGCATTTAAATTAGCCATATCTGACCCAAATATTTTACCTGTTTTATGTCCAAACTGACCCAATCTGGCCTCACACACCTCTGCTTCAATGTCATTCTAAAACAAACAACCAGATTATTGAACTCTAAAAGCTATGAGATGGTGCATAATTAATTGAAAATAATGTGAACTAAACAGGAAAACTTTATATTTGACAAATTAATCTAAATGTTAATGGTTTAACACGCAATTAAATTGACATTAAAATTGGCTGCATGATTTTAGTCATGTCGTTTTGTGTTTTGAATTCAAATCCTGTAAAACTAGGCTCTGTCTTGATAACAACAACCCAAATTATACATCTCTGTGAATTTAATCAGAAAAACTACTCTGTTCTGGAATATTTTTCCAACACAATCTAACACTCTACACAGTAATAAGTTTTTGAATCTGACAATATTCTTGCATTGCCAAGAAACGTAACAGAACTTGTAGAATGTTACTGAATAAGCTTAATTACTCTGTAAATTGGAACAAAATTAGACAGCTTTTGCCAATGTGGAAACTTTAATAATGCCTTTGTATTTTGGACTCAAAATCCCATTTAAAGAAGACAAGAAAAAATTGAAATCGATCAACATCAATGGAAATTGCAGCTGTGATACCAGTGCCGGTGGTACATAAGAGAACCATACGAACGTGGCTGTTGCCAGCACTGCCCTGACTGGCCTCGTGCCGGTGGCACATAAAAAGCTCCATCCGATCGTGGCCATTGCCAGCCCCACCTGGCACCTGTGTTGGTGGCACGTAAAAAGCACCCACTACACTCACGGAGTGGTTGGCGTTACAAAGGGCATCCAGCTGTAGAAACATTGCCAGATCAGACTGGGCCTGGTGCAGCCTTCTGGCTTCCCAGACCCCAGTTGAACCGTCCAACCCATGCTAGCATGGAAAGCGGATGCTAAACGATGATGATGATGATGATGATGATGAAGAACAGTCTAGGATCTGTTATCCATTCAAACTCTCCAGTGTTTTTGTAACAGCAATAGTCGATCTCCTAACATAGATGTAATTGATGTCCCACACAGTTTATTACAGTTCAGGGCTTTTGTGCTGCATGTGACCATCTCATTGATAGATGTTTCTGCAAGGACAGTCCTGAATCAGCCAAATGAATGGTGAGTCCTTCCCTGCAGATAGCCTTGTAGATGGTGGCAGTGGTCTTCTGATTGCAATGTTTAGCTGGCCTATGTTCCTGTATGAAGTCAGAGACAGATATAGGATATCTGTTGGCTCCAAGTGTCTTTAGGAACCGGAACTGTCCCCTCTGTGGCTCTAATATGTGCTTACATCCATGCATGGTATATCAAATATGATGCTCCAAATACGGCAACCACTTCATCAGGAGCACAGCATCACAACTCCGCATCTGAATTAAGGAGCATCTCACCACTGTGTCCTCCTACGGACACCTGAACAGATGTAGCAACACCACCAAGGAAACAGATGCCTCCATACTAACCTCTGAGAACAACACTGACAATTTACTTATAAAAGAGGCTCTACTGATCCACTGCTTCAACCCAAAAATTAAGGGTTGATCTGAGTTGAGCCAGTGGTTCCTATAACAACATCCATCAGATGGAGAATGGCCTACAACAGCAGCTGAGATTTGTTTACACCAACACTTGGACGACTGGCAACACTTAAAGTGCAACCACTACTACAACTACTAATATTATACCATCAGACTACAAATTGTCTTTAAATCTGTTGCTTGTTCCTTTTTCTTTTCGTTCCTTTCAACATTAATCCCCCACCACTAACATTTTTTTCATTGCAATTTTAGTTTTTTTGCATCTGAAGTAAAAAAAGACAATTACTTTTTGCCCACAAAGAACTTTTCTAATTCTGCTGGATTCTGCTGCTTTAGTATTTGGTGTGATTTTCATATCTCTGAAATGGAAGGGTCTTTCTGATAATGTACAAGTGGAATATCTATTCATATTCCTACCAGCACAGCTTCTTTACTTCAGCCAATGGCTCAAAGGTTGATGGCCGATTTAAAGCTGTGTTATCTGAAAAGAACTTTGAAACAATTCAGAAAAGAATTTGAGGAGAAAGAAAAACTTTTATTTGGAGACTTTTGGGTGCCTTTTATGCGTCACTAGCATTGGGCCTTCACTACAATTTCACTTGACATGTCTTCTCAAGTACAGCGCTAAAGGCCTCGATCCCTTCTTATCACCTTTGTGAGACTCAACATCTGAAGATCATTCTTCACCACCTCATCCCATGTCTTCCTCATACTTCCAACCAAAGTACAAATACACTACCGTCAGAAATTAATTAGCACCCTTCATTTGCTCTTCACTCAAGGTATGTGCTGTCACCTAGTGGCCATATCTCGAACTATTGCTTTGTTGCGAGTTCACTGTTGCGCAGAACGATGACGTAACTTTGTTTGCAGAGCAGTTTGAGAGTCTACAGCCTTATGATGTTGACATAGCAGTGCAACAACAACTTGGAGTGCGGATGCAGACAAATCTTCCTTTGTTTAATAGATATAGGTAGCGCCTCGCAAGGACCGAAATCACACCATACTAAGTTTTCTCATCGCGTAAGACGTTTTTAACAGCTCATAGGTTAATTGATTTAACCTATTTAATGTAGAAATTTGAGAAGTGCTAATTAATTTCTGACGCAAGTGTATAATGGAAATTACCACCTGTGTCATCTCTTGTGAAAGGTAGAAGAGTCCAGTTTGGTGGACATTGTTGTAGTGCTGAAGACGAGGTAATTTCTACTCTTCTCCTCTGGAAGCCATCTGCTTGTAGTACCAGAGGGTGCACGCTCTCCTACCCTGATGTAATCTCCAGGGATACAGGCATCCAGCAACAGGACCTCCGTAATGCTATGACGGACTGTGAGGTCTGACGTAATATAGTAAATTCCATTGTCTCGGCCATGGTTGAACAATGATGATGATGATGTCTTCCTGGGTCTACCGTTTCCACAGATCCCTTAACTTGAGATATGGAATGAAGTGATAGCCTCAACTACAAATGGTGTTTGGAAGCATATATGGCCAGTCTGGATCTGACTTTTACAGGTTTTACCCCAACAGAAACTTTTCAGTAAGTCCTGCCAGATATGGTTACTGGCAAATGATGTGAATTTGCAGAAGTCACGACAGACACTGGGATGCTGCAGAGAAGCTTTGTCTACATCTCAAGGAAATAATATCCAAAGCTCCACCTGCTCCACTCCACTTGGCTACAAAGAATATGGTTAAAGAACGGACACTTGCAGAGAAGCAGCTGCAAGTCTTCTGATGTTTTATATTTAACCCTTTAGCATTTAAACTAGCCATATCTGGCCAACACCTCTTACCTGTTTTATGTTCAGACTGGCCAGATCCAGCCTTTCACATCTACTACCTACCCAGCAATGTCATTCTAAATATAACCAATTATATCATTGAAATCTCAAAGTTATGAAATAATGCATGAATAAAGAAGCATTAAATTTGACCGAATAATTTGAATGTTGAAGGGTTAAACTGGCCAGATCAGGCATGTCACTCCTACCTTACAATGCCATTCTGAAAATAAACAATCACATCATCAAAATCTCAAAGCCTCAAGGTAACGCATCATTAATTCAAAACAATGTGAATAAATAAGCTCCACATAAGATAGTGTAATAGGAACGGTAATGATTGTACTACTCCTCCCCCCTTAAGCATTCCAGGTATTCTGTCAGGTGTAATATTTATTCACATTGTTTTGAATTAATCATAAGGTTTTGATGATGTGTTTTTTATTTTTAGTTATGACATTGTAGAGTATGTGAGAAACTGGATCTAACCAGTATGAATATAAAACTGATAGAATATTGGTTTCAAATTTTGGTGCAAGGCCTGCAATGTCAGGGAAGGAGCTACATTGATTACAATGACCCAAGTACTCAACTGGTACTTATTTTATTAACCCCCAAAAGAATGAAAGGCAAAATTGACCTTGGCAGAATTTGAACTCAGAATGTAAAGACACACGAAACACCTAAACATTTTGCCAGCTCTCTGCCTTAAGCTGTTAGAATATTAGGGCCAGATGTGGCTGGTTTAAATATTAATGGGCCAATTCTGCTGATTCGTAGTTTATAACCTGGAAATAAATGAGAAAATATTGTGTGTTAGGAGATACTGCATTACAAGATTGTTCAGGAATTCTAAACTTCATAACATGAGTATGTCAGTAGCATAATTGATAGAACTGACTAAACCCTTGTAAAAAAAAGGTGCCCTGGTGCCTGTCTCTGTTTCTTCTGCATCTGGGGTTCTGATTGTGTGTATTTGTGTTGGTATATCTATGTGTCACCATGTCTACATGTTTGTATTTCGGTAAGGAGGAGATCACGTGATGCATGTGTATGGTGTTTACATGTCTGTATACCCCTCCATGTGTACATATCTGTATCTATATATGTGTGTGTGCATTTGTGTTAATGGTATGTCTTTTACAGTATATATATTTGTGCTTCTACCGCTGCTTGTCTGTTTCTGTGTGTATGTTCCACACCTATGTGTGTGGTTTTGAAGTTGTTTGTCTGTATGCAGGTCTCTATACCTGTGTGTGTACATCTGTACCAATGTGTGTGTGTGTGTGTGTGTGTGTCTTGTCGTAGTGTTTTCTGAACATGTTTGTGTTTCTATGTATGTGTGGTTGTGCATATACTTGTGATTGTGTGTGTGTGCAACTGAGTGTTAGGATCGTGTGTATATTTGTTTATACATATATGTGAATATGTGTTGAATTTGTGCATGTGTATATCTTTATATTGTCTGTGTAACTGTGCATATGTGTATGTGTGTATTTGTTTACTGCTGGTTTGTAGGTGGGTAGGAAGAGTATGTGTATGTACCTATGATGGCTTGTGAATGCGTGTGTGTGTGTGTGTGTGTGTGTGTGTGTGTGTGTTCTGGTAGTTCTATGCAATTGTTATTGAGTTGACATTGAGCTGCAGATGAAGAGATTAAAGGAATGTTTTTTTTTCTTGTTCTGCTGGAATATGTGTGTGTGTGTGTGTGTGTGTGTGTTGTAGTAAGTAGTAATGCTACCAGCTTTTGTTTGTTGTTGCTTTGTGTGTGTGTGTGTGTGTGTGTACCAGTTATTTTTGACTTGAAGAAGTCATTTTAACATCACAGTTAGTGGTGGTGGTGGTGGTGGTGGTGGTGGTGGTGGTACCAGTGTCGCATATGCCAAGTCATCATACATAATTTTCAATTTTGTTTAAGCCTATGTTCTGAATTCAAACTATCCTGGTGTTTATGATTTGTAAATGTAAATATTACAATTCAACAATAACACGTAGTGAGGTATGTACCAGCACTGGCTCAATCAACTCTACTGTTTCCTTAAATAAAATTGACTTTGTGCCAAAACTGAAGAAATTGTTATTGTATTGAAAGGTTAGAAACAAAAGCACCTGGGAGTAGAATTAGTAGAGAAACATAAGTCTAGGGATAGTATTTAGAGTTAAAATGAGTAGAGTCTAAGGGCAGAATTGGTTGTCTCTTGGATAAAATTGGTAAAGAATAACATGGCTATATTTTCTACTATAACCTCAGGCTTTGTGAGTGAATTTGGTAGATGGAAAATATGTGGAAGCCCGTGTATCTTTGTGTTTGAGTTCATTCCTGCACCATCGCCTGAAAAATGGTGTTGGTTTGTTTATGTTCCTGTTAATTAGTGATTTGACAAAAGAAACAAATAAAACAGGTACCAGACCTTAAGAAAAGAAGTTGATTTGTCCACTCTTTAGGATGGGGTTGCCACACCGTGGCCACAATCCATGACTGAAACATATAAAATGTAAAAGTATAACATTAATATACAAGCAGAAATTGTTAAGAAATATTAATTGAAGGATAACATTGGTAGGGCAGCCGATTACCTTGCTATATATAATCTAGTCTAAGGCAGCAAGTTGGCAGAATTGTTAGCATGCCAGGCAAAAATGTTTACTGTCATTTTGTCTATCTCTACATTCTGAGTTCAAATTCCACCTAGGTTGATTTTACTTTTAATTTTTTTGAGGTTGATAACATAAGAACCGGACCCAAACCTGATGGCCTTGTGCCAAAATTTGAAACCCATATTTAATCAAGTTTCTTTTCACTTGGAATTTAAATGCTGTTTGACTTTGCCGTTCATCCTTCCAGAGTGGTTAAAAATACAATTCCATTCAAGTACGTTTGGGCTGTTTCCCTTCCACTGTGAATGTGTGGCCTTCATTCTTGTGTTAGAAATCAATATTAGTGGAAAACTAATCTAAATGTATTCCCTTTTTGTTTCAGTCCTTACACTATGGCCATACTGAGGTGCCACCTTGAAGTGGGTTGGCCGATTTGACTGGGGTCTGGCGAACCAGATGGCTGCACCAGACTCCAATCTTGATCTGGCAGAGTTTCGGCAGTTGGATGCCCTTCCTAATGCCAACCACTCTGTGAGTGTAGTGGTTGCTTTTACTTGCCACCGGCACAGAAGCCATTCAAGGCGGTACTGGCAGCGGCCACGTTCAAATGGTGCTTTTTTTGTGCCACCTGCACATGAAGAAATTGACTCCAGTACTTATATTTTTTAAAGTTTGGTACTTATTCTATGAGTCTTTTTTGCCAAACTGCTCAGCTGTGTGAATGCACACAAACCAGCTCTGAATGTTGGATGGTGTGGGTGGGCGAGTGGAGGGAGGAGCAAACACAGTTTCTGAGACGTACACATATATGTATGTGTTTGTGTGTAAATTAATACACCCTGTCTGTTGTTTCCTCGGTTGTCTCTCTAGTTTTTGCGTATAATTTTCAATCACACACACACGTGTGTGTGTGTGTGCATGTTTATATATACAAATACATACATTTATGTGTATATGTATATACATATATATATGTGTGTGTGTACACAAACATGACAGAAATAAATAGACATTTACTTAGATTTATTTAAATCTGAAATTTTACATTCAAATTATTTATTAATTGTTATAATGGGAATATTTGATATTTAGTAGACATGCCCTTTGCATTCTTCATTTCAAGGACCCTAGTAGGCATGTTACTGATCAGATGACAAATATTCTTTTGCGGAATTTCTTGCCAAGTTTCATGCAGTAATCTCAAAAGATCTGACTTTGAAGATGCTTTCTTGTTGTTTTCCTGAAGTGCCCTATCCATTATGTCCCAGAGGTTCTTCAATAGGGCCCATATCTGGTGACTGCCTTGGCCATGGAAGCTTTGTAATGCCATTCTCATCCAACAAATCTTAGGTCATTTTGGCCATGTGACAAAGAACCCCATCTTCCATAAAGAGTCTTCTTTAACCATTTCACCACTGGAGAAGATTGAAAGGAGTCCTTTCTGCAATATGGACACATATTTTATCTGAGTTTATGTTTCCCTCACACTCCACCTGCTCTAATCAATCATTGCTCCAAATTGCTCCCCAGACCATCACAGAATAGCTGCCTTGCTTCAATTTTGGCTGCAATCTTTTCACATCAAATTCTTGATCACAGAATCTCCAGACCTACACTCGACTGCTATCAGGAAATACAGCAAATCTGGACTCCTCAGAGAATACGGCAGTGTCCCAAAATGCTAGTGGCCTCTCCATCATCTCACTGGTCCAATCTTTTCTCCGCTTGATGTTGACTGGTCAAAGAAGTGGCTTCCTTCTTGCTGCTCTGCCATAGTAACCAAGTTTGTGGAGATACCTGACAGCTGTTCTGGGACTGACATCAACTTGTTCTGCTATATCAAAGGCCTTGCAATGAGGATTATCCTCCAGACTTCTCTTAACAAAGTGAAGGGTCTTGTCAGTTGACCTGGACAAGGTGATGTGGACTCCTTCCCCTATCTGGTGAATTGCATAATCACTATATTAACTGTAGAAAGCAGGATCTCAAGGTTTTCTGTAGTTTTACTGAAGTCCACCTTCAGATTGACCCACAATATGGCCTCTTTGAAATTTGGATAGTTCTAAGGCTTCTTTTGTACATGGCATGATTAAACAGTCACATATAGAACCTGAAACATAAAAATGTCAATTAATAAAAAATATAAACCTTTACAAGTTAGAATAAACATAAAACGAGGTTTTATGGGGTTTCTGTTTAGTTCTGTCATGTGTGTGCATGTGTGCGTATGTATGTATATTTGGGTTTCCGCCCAGTTTTTATCTACCGAATTCATTCACTCGCAAGGCAGTTGTTGGCGCCAGGAGCGAGAGTAGAAGACACTTGCTCAAGATAGTTGCAGAGTAAACTTATTAAATTGGGTGAAACTTTAAAGGATCAAATGTTGTCCAGCCATAATGATTCCCCCTTTTTTTTTCTCTGAGTATAGTATTCCTTGGAGTACACTATCCAATGTGCCCTTTGTTAAGAATTTAGGGGTTTAACTTAAGAAAAATAAAATATGGCTGTTTATTGCTGTTGTTTGGTGGCAGCTGTATCCTGAACGATGAAAGGCAGACCAAGTCTCAAAGGCATTCCAACTGTGACCATCTCTACATTCCTTTTTATTCCCCCCCACCCCCTGACATGGTGAATCTTGGACTATATCCAATGTGTCCACTCTTTTTTAAGATAAGTGCATGTGTGGCTGTGTGGTAAGATGCTTGCTTCCCAAAATATGTCCTGAGGTCAAGCTTTTCTACCAAAACCCTTCAAGTGTCCCAGCATGGGGCCCCTGTGCAATGACTGAAAGAAGTAAAAGATAAAAATACATAGGAAAATTCAAAATACATTTTGAAACTTACCCTTCACAGATTTTTTGCACTTTCAAGTTAATCTCCTTAAAAATGCAATAAACACAGGCTTGTACACATAATCTCCCTGTGAAAAACAATCAAAATATCAAGAGCATAAAACTATTTTTTAAATAGTCCATAATAAAATAGGCAAATAATGTAATTTGTGGTTACTTTGATGTAATCTTTTAACCCTTTCATTACCAACCCGGCTGAAACTGGCTCTGGCTCTTTAGTACAAATGTTTTGTTTTCATAAGTTTTGAATTAAAATCTTCCGCCAAACCTTAGTCACAATTTATGTTCCTAACACTAGTTAAATGATAACCAAGTTATTTTACTAAATTCTTTGTTATATTTAAAATTAATTGAAAGAAATACAGAGCATCTCAAAATAAATACGGTAACAAAAGGGTTAACACAGTTTACTGAACAATTGTTTTCTAAAAACCAGAGCAACTTGAAATATGACTTAAAAGTTTCAAATAGGAGGTTAAACTTTTGTTACAACTACACATGCATATGTATATATATATATATATAGGCACAAGTATGGCTATGCGGTTAAGTTAATTTCTTGTTTTTGTGTGAGTGTGTATACACACACACACACACACACACAAGTATATATACATCTGTGTGTGCATGCATGTGTGAATTTGTATTTCCTTTTGTCCTCTCATGTGTTTGCTGGTTATAAACACTAACCTCTCTGTTCAGGCATTCGATTGCAGTCTGCAAGCAAAAATACGCCTGGTTTTCTTGATGTTCCTCAACATATAACCAAAGGCTTATTCAAATAGTGTTGTCTTTTTTCCATTTCTCTGCATTGCTATCTCCAGCCTGTTTATTCGTAGATACATTACAAGGTTATTACCTTGCTTAAAAACAGGTGGGAGTCGGCCATAAAAGAATCTGTTCAACATCAAAAGAATATATATTTCTTTACTACCCACAAGGGGTTAAACACAGAGGGAACAAACCAGGACAGACAAACGGATTAAGTCGATTACATCGACCCCAGTGCATAACTGGTACTTAATTTATCGACCCCGAAAGGATGAAAGGCAAAGTCAACCTCAGCGGAATTTGAACTCAGAACGTAACAGCAGACGAAATACCGGTAAGCATTTTACCCGACTTGCTAACGATTCTGCCAGCTCGCCGTCTTTTTATATAGAATATAATTTGCTTGCTTGTGTTAAAGATAAAACCTCGTCCACTCGGCTGTTTGGCCCCTGCATCAGCACAGGTTTTGTTGTGTGTTCAAGAATTAGTCACTTCACAATCCCGTGGTTCTGAGTTGGATTTCACATCCGGTCAATGTATTCTACTATAACCTTACATTGGCTCAAGTCTTTTAAAGCGAAAGTGGGTAACTAGAAACTCCGTAGAACCCAACCCACCAGGTGGACTGAACCTGTTGAGTCAGGATTTCAACTTTGCTCATCACACCCCTTAACTTCTAATTAGGCTATATATACAAAGGCCAACTTCCATATTCAAAAGACCGTTTTGGTCAGCTGTGACAATCATGTCTTTTTCTTTCCGACAATACATCTAGAATTACATAACCAATTCCACTCTCAGTGCATTGATTACCCTAAGGCTGCAGTAGAAGACACTTGCCCAAGGTAATGTGCAGTAGAATTGAACCTGGTACCACAAAGACTGAACTACTTAACCACATAGCAATACCACTTTGGGCCAATGTCTTTAAGAATGTCCTATCTCTGTGTCCCCTACCCTGGAGATTAGGTTTCTCACATAAACATCTTATTTACCAATGTTTTCTTCCACTGCCCTCACTCAGTTACGTTTTGGTTTATGCCTCCACATGCTTGAAGTTTCTGGGACTTAAAAAATAAAACACTTTCAGGCATGTGTGTGTGTGTGGTTACTTTGATGTAATCTTTTAACCCTTTCATTACCAACCCGGCTGAAACTGGCTCTGGCTCTTTAGTACAAATGTTTTGTTTTCATAAGTTTTGAATTAAAATCTTCCGCCAAACCTTAGTCACAATTTATGTTCCTAACACTAGTTAAATGATAACCAAGTTATTTTACTAAATTCTTTGTTATATTTAAAATTAATTGAAAGAAATACAGAGCATCTCAAAATAAATACGGTAACAAAAGGGTTAACACAGTTTACTGAACAATTGTTTTCTAAAAACCAGAGCAACTTGAAATATGACTTAAAAGTTTCAAATAGGAGGTTAAACTTTTGTTACAACTACACATGCATATGTATATATATATATATATAGGCACAAGTATGGCTATGCGGTTAAGTTAATTTCTTGTTTTTGTGTGAGTGTGTATACACACACACACACACACACAAGTATATATACATCTGTGTGTGCATGCATGTGTGAATTTGTATTTCCTTTTGTCCTCTCATGTGTTTGCTGGTTATAAACACTAACCTCTCTGTTCAGGCATTCGATTGCAGTCTGCAAGCAAAAATACGCCTGGTTTTCTTGATGTTCCTCAACATATAACCAAAGGCTTATTCAAATAGTGTTGTCTTTTTTCCATTTCTCTGCATTGCTATCTCCAGCCTGTTTATTCGTAGATACATTACAAGGTTATTACCTTGCTTAAAAACAGGTGGGAGTCGGCCATAAAAGAATCTGTTCAACATCAAAAGAATATATATTTCTTTACTACCCACAAGGGGTTAAACACAGAGGGAACAAACCAGGACAGACAAACGGATTAAGTCGATTACATCGACCCCAGTGCATAACTGGTACTTAATTTATCGACCCCAAAAGGATGAAAGGCAAAGTCAACCTCAGCGGAATTTGAACTCAGAACGTAACAGCAGACGAAATACCGGTAAGCATTTACCCGACTTGCTAACGATTCTGCCAGCTCGCCGTCTTTTTATATAGAATATAATTTGCTTGCTTGTGTTAAAGATAAAACCTCGTCCACTCGGCTGTTTGGCCCCTGCATCAGCACAGGTTTTGTTGTGTGTTCAAGAATTAGTCACTTCACAATCCCGTGGTTCTGAGTTGGATTTCACATCCGGTCAATGTATTCTACTATAACCTTACATTGGCTCAAGTCTTTTAAAGCGAAAGTGGGTAACTAGAAACTCCGTAGAACCCAACCCACCAGGTGGACTGAACCTGTTGAGTCAGGATTTCAACTTTGCTCATCACACCCCTTAACTTCTAATTAGGCTATATATACAAAGGCCAACTTCCATATTCAAAAGACCGTTTTGGTCAGCTGTGACAATCATGTCTTTTTCTTTCCGACAATACATCTAGAATTACATAACCAATTCCACTCTCAGTGCATTGATTACCCTAAGGCTGCAGTAGAAGACACTTGCCCAAGGTAATGTGCAGTAGAATTGAACCTGGTACCACAAAGACTGAACTACTTAACCACATAGCAATACCACTTTGGGCCAATGTCTTTAAGAATGTCCTATCTCTGTGTCCCCTACCCTGGAGATTAGGTTTCTCACATAAACATCTTATTTACCAATGTTTTCTTCCACTGCCCTCACTCAGTTACGTTTTGGTTTATGCCTCCACATGCTTGAAGTTTCTGGGACTTAAAAAATAAAACACTTTCAGGCATGTGTGTGTGTGTGGTTACTTTGATGTAATCTTTTAACCCTTTCATTACCAACCCGGCTGAAACTGGCTCTGGCTCTTTAGTACAAATGTTTTGTTTTCATAAGTTTTGAATTAAAATCTTCCGCCAAACCTTAGTCACAATTTATGTTCCTAACACTAGTTAAATGATAACCAAGTTATTTTACTAAATTCTTTGTTATATTTAAAATTAATTGAAAGAAATACAGAGCATCTCAAAATAAATACGGTAACAAAAGGGTTAACACAGTTTACTGAACAATTGTTTTCTAAAAACCAGAGCAACTTGAAATATGACTTAAAAGTTTCAAATAGGAGGTTAAACTTTTGTTACAACTACACATGCATATGTATATATATATATATATAGGCACAAGTATGGCTATGCGGTTAAGTTAATTTCTTGTTTTTGTGTGAGTGTGTATACACACACACACACACACACACAAGTATATATACATCTGTGTGTGCATGCATGTGTGAATTTGTATTTCCTTTTGTCCTCTCATGTGTTTGCTGGTTATAAACACTAACCTCTCTGTTCAGGCATTCGATTGCAGTCTGCAAGCAAAAATACGCCTGGTTTTCTTGATGTTCCTCAACATATAACCAAAGGCTTATTCAAATAGTGTTGTCTTTTTTCCATTTCTCTGCATTGCTATCTCCAGCCTGTTTATTCGTAGATACATTACAAGGTTATTACCTTGCTTAAAAACAGGTGGGAGTCGGCCATAAAAGAATCTGTTCAACATCAAAAGAATATATATTTCTTTACTACCCACAAGGGGTTAAACACAGAGGGAACAAACCAGGACAGACAAACGGATTAAGTCGATTACATCGACCCCAGTGCATAACTGGTACTTAATTTATCGACCCCGAAAGGATGAAAGGCAAAGTCAACCTCAGCGGAATTTGAACTCAGAACGTAACAGCAGACGAAATACCGGTAAGCATTTTACCCGACTTGCTAACGATTCTGCCAGCTCGCCGTCTTTTTATATAGAATATAATTTGCTTGCTTGTGTTAAAGATAAAACCTCGTCCACTCGGCTGTTTGGCCCCTGCATCAGCACAGGTTTTGTTGTGTGTTCAAGAATTAGTCACTTCACAATCCCGTGGTTCTGAGTTGGATTTCACATCCGGTCAATGTATTCTACTATAACCTTACATTGGCTCAAGTCTTTTAAAGCGAAAGTGGGTAACTAGAAACTCCGTAGAACCCAACCCACCAGGTGGACTGAACCTGTTGAGTCAGGATTTCAACTTTGCTCATCACACCCCTTAACTTCTAATTAGGCTATATATACAAAGGCCAACTTCCATATTCAAAAGACCGTTTTGGTCAGCTGTGACAATCATGTCTTTTCTTTCCGACAATACATCTAGAATTACATAACCAATTCCACTCTCAGTGCATTGATTACCCTAAGGCTGCAGTAGAAGACACTTGCCCAAGGTAATGTGCAGTAGAATTGAACCTGGTACCACAAAGACTGAACTACTTAACCACATAGCAATACCACTTTGGGCCAATGTCTTTAAGAATGTCCTATCTCTGTGTCCCCTACCCTGGAGATTAGGTTTCTCACATAAACATCTTATTTACCAATGTTTTCTTCCACTGCCCTCACTCAGTTACGTTTTGGTTTATGCCTCCACATGCTTGAAGTTTCTGGGACTTAAAAAATAAAACACTTTCAGGCATGTGTGTGTGTGTGTGTTAAACAAATTGAAGTGTATATTTGATTAGTTTGCATGTTTGTGTTTGTGTTGTTATTTGTGCCATGGTTTAGTTCTATTTGACCATTTCTCTTTAAATGCTGTTAAAGAATGGAAATTTATGTCTTTTTTAATTATGCAATAAGGGTAGGTTAAAAGATGAATTTTCATTGTTAATCACGCATTTTAGAGATAAGATAAGAATGATAAAAGGTGTGTCTGGAGTTTAGTTT
Organism: Octopus sinensis; assembly: GCF_006345805.1. Taxonomy (NCBI): domain Eukaryota; kingdom Metazoa; phylum Mollusca; class Cephalopoda; order Octopoda; family Octopodidae; genus Octopus; species Octopus sinensis. Next base: position 3,818,604 of record NC_043020.1, on the reverse strand, counting down.
ACAGTTTTGAGTTGTTCTTTTCTTTTTGCTAATAAACTCACTGAACACCAAATCATAAATCACCGTCTTCAGCTTGGTGGAGGAAACAATTACAGAAGATTGTTGCAATTTTTCCCTAGGTGCTTACTATATTTTATTGTCTTTCAAAGTAAGTACTCTTTGAGTCTTTACCAAAGAACGGGTGACTTGTTCTATCATGATGTTTTGAAAATTCTGTTATATTGAACACATTTTTGATTTCCTTTAAAAAAAAACATTATTTTTTAATATTTGGTAGAGACTACATAACAGGGCTAGGTTGCTCTTATACTGCTTTTCAAGTGCTTAAGTGAGTATTAGCAACACAGTGGTAAAAGAGATAATGAATTCTTACAAGACAGGTTTTCTCACCATATATTTTTACAGGATTTTCACATATCTTATCAATGATGTTGTAAACAAAAGCAACAACAAAAAGCAAAAATGAAATTGGTATAAATATCTGCAAAGCACTGGGAGAGGAAGGTTTTAAATGCCACACCTCAACTTTGGTTTTATACTGTGAAGCAGGTGAAAGAGAAATTTTTTCTTTATAGAACATTAGTCTATCTCAGGTAACATCCATGCTTCATTTTATACCTTACTCCCTTGAAGCTAAATGGACTAAGTTAATGTACAATTAAGGGTACACTTCTAAATATATGACTAAATGGTAGCATATAGATTGGAACTCAAGTTCTTCGGACTTATGTTCTGTACTTTATTGAGGATAAGAATTCCAACACAAACTTCTCTTGCTAAAAATGTTTAGTCTATTTTTTAGGTTTGTTTTTTTTATTAAATTACCTTTTAAAAGAAATGTATTGTGGACATTTCATACCTTTTCCTTTGTGAATTAAGGGAGGTTAGTTAGTATGTCTGATATATTAGAGATAAACTTTTTTCAATATCAACCCACCTGAGATTTTCCCTTTGTTCTGAGACACAAGGCCGCTTGTTTCAATCATCAGATTAACCCTTTCATTTCTGTATTCATTTTGAGATGCTCTGTGTTTCTTTCAATTACTTGAAATATAGCAAAGAATTTAGTAAAATAACTCAGTTATCATTAAGCTGGTGTTAGGAACATAAATTGTGACTAAGGTTTGGAGAAAGATTTTAATTCAGAACTTATGGAAACAAGACATTTGTACTACAGAGCCAGGGCCTGTTTCAGCCGGGTTGGTAACGAAGGGTTAATAATAGAGAGCTAGTTATTTTACTGGATCCTTACTAATTCTCAAAATCAATTGAAATAAAAGCAATGCATTTTCTGTTGTGTCTGGGGAGAGTCATTTTCTTTTTGTGCCTTATAATGTGTAAAATTTCCACTTTTTTCTTATTTTTATTTTCCTAAAATTTTCATTGAGTCTTGCAACCTTTTCAATAGTTTTGGAAATTTTACCGGTGAGTGTGTTACATTATAAGGCACAAAAAGAAAATGACTCTCCCCAGACACAACAGAATATGCTTCAACACACGAACTCATATAAAGAATCTTGCAAACCAAATCCAAAAGCAATGCATTTTATTATATATGATTAATGTATGCAGACATGCTGTGAGGAAGTTGTGTAGTAAATCATTACATAAAGTAAGAAAGAAAAAGTATTTATAAATCGAATCTATTTTGATATGTTTCCACTAATCCTGAAGGAGTCCTGAGAGTTGGTTCTTAGCTTTGGTTTATACAGTGTGAAATAGATGAAAGACATGTCCCTCTATGACCAAAGAGAACCCTAATCTGCCATATATAATATTCTGTTACCTGTTCCTATTGAACTGATCTGAGTACACTTTGTCAGATTAATACTGCTGTGACAGAGGATCTGTTTGCAATTGTGAAGTTTTAGTTAGTTAGTTAATTTGGCTCAAAAGCAAATAGCAAGGCCATGTAGGGGGACATGGAGTTAAGTACAGGGTGGTGTTCATGTAAAGAGTTCAGGCCACTTGAGGTCAAGGGAGGCTTTGAACAAAGCGGTCGTCGGCATCTTCACCATCTCGTCTGGCAGCTTGTTCCACGGATCCACAACCCGGAGATGTTGTATGTCTTTGAGGAGATAAGGAGAAGAGGCTTGAATCCCGTACTCCAATATGGGTCTCACCAGCGTGACATAGAGTGGTAGGAATATGGCTGCTGTGAGCATTCCGAATGACCGTCGAATCAAGAACAGAATTCCGCGTGCTTTGTTGGCAGCATGGACGCACTGGGCCGAAGGCAAAAAGGAGGAATCCACCAAGATACCCAGGTTCTTTACCTGATCGGTCCTCTCCAGCAGCAGACGACCTGGCTCGAAATCAAGTTGAGTTGCAGGAGGAGAGCCAACAAGCAGATGACAGCACTTTGACACGTTCAGACACAGGTCCCATTCGTTAGACCATCTCCAAATTTGGTGGAGGCATCGATGAAGATCCTCTATGTCACCGCGAGGAGCGACCAGTTTGACATCGTCGGCAAATAGAAGGGTGTGTTGCGTGAGGTCGTCGGGCAAGTCATTTATGAAGACTAAGAACAACAAGGGCCCAAGCACTGAACCTTGAGGCACGCCACTGCTCGCACTGGAGATGTCGGACCGCGAACCATATAACTTGGACTTGGAAGGAGCGATCTGAAAGGAAGGCACCAACCCATCGTACAATATCCGGATGGAAACTATATGCTTGAAGCTTGACAAGTAATAGGCGGTGGTTTACCGAGTCAAAAGCTTTGGCAAAGTCCAATAAAACGATGTCAACAGCATCACTATCATCGAGGATGCGCGTCACCAATTCTTCCATTACCAGTAAGTTGGTCAAGCATGATCTCTTCGGCACGAAGCTGTGTTGGGAATCAGAGATAGAGGCTTTGTTTTGGAGGTGGAGCATCATACTTTTCTTAAGGATGGTTTCGAACATCTTGCTGATTATTGATGTAAGGGAAACCGGTCGGTAGTTAAGCGGGTCTTCGCGGCTCCCTTTCTTGAAAATTAGGCAGATTATCGCTGTTCTCCAGTCCGCAGGTATAACACCCATTGCCAATGACATATTGAATAGACGTGTTAAGGGCTCGCAGATGACCGGAGCCAACGCTTTGATAACCCGTGGGTGTATGCCGTCAGGGCCGTGACCCTTGTTGACATCGAGGCCTTGAATAACACGTTTGACTTCGTCCCGCGTGATGACCAATCGAAGCATTGGAGGTACCGATCTATCAAATGGAGGGGGTTCACGACCATCATCTTGTTTGAAAATAGTTGAAAAAGCCTCGGCAAATAATTGACTGTTGATAAGGGTTCTCAATCGATACGCCTGTTGAGTCTACCAACGTTGCAATCTGGTTGTTCAAGCAGGAATTCCATTGGACATGGGCAAAGAAGGTTTTTGGATTGCTACTGGCATTTGCCACGATTTTGTATTCATAACTGAAGCGTTCTTCCTATTCGATTTTCACGGCTCGGTCTCGTTGAGTTTTGTACACCTCAAAAGCTGCAGTCGAATCCAGATTTTTGAATTCAGCCCAAGCAATATCTCTGAGTCGAAGTTCTTGTTTAACCTTCTTCGTCACCCAGGGCTTGTGTTTCTTCTTCTTGGGAAGCCCAACAGGAACTGCCTGGATTTGATCTGGTATAGAATCTTGAGCAAGTATTTCTTATCACCGCTGAAAGTGTTGTAAGGGAAATCGAGTAGTCTGAGACCACATGGAGCTACAAAATAAATTTAAAACTTTATGGTAAAGATATTTTTCAAAGGCGTAGGCATCGCTGTGTGGTAAGAAGCTTGCTTTGTAATCACATGGTTCCGGGTTCAGTCCCACTGCATGCAGTGGAAACTTGGGCAAGTGTCTTCTGTTAAAGCCTTGGGCCAACCAAAGCCTTGTGAGTAGATTCACTTGATGGAAACTGAATGAAACTAGTTGTGTGTGTGTGTGTGTGTCTTTGTGTTCGTTCATCACTGCCACCTGGCAACTGGTATTGGTTTGTTTATGTTCCTGTGACTTAGCAGTCCAGTAAAAGAGACTGAGAGAATAAGTACCAGGCTTTTAACATGAAGAGCATTGGTGTTAATTCATTTGACTAAAAACTCTTCAAGGCAGTGCTCCAGCATGGTCATAGTCTGATGACTAAAACAATTAAAAGATAGGAGATTAATTCAAATAACATTGGAAAAAATTAAATTAAATCCCCCCCAAAAAAGTATTTATCTGGCAACCCCGTTATTTTGGTCCCTGCACTCCTCACTCTTGGATTGAACCTTGTCACTTGGTGTCTTGGTACCTATTCTCTGACCGTTCACATTTCAATAGAATGTCTAAATTACATAACATAAACCGCACCTAGGTTCAATCCCTAGCTACAGCCCAGCTCTTTACTTTCACTCTGGTTTCTAGTGTCAATTTTCTACTGTTTACCCCTACTTTTAATCCTTTAGCATTTAAACAGGTTATATCAAGCCCAAATATTCTATTTATGTTCAAATTGAGCTTACCCTACAGTGTCATTCTACAAATGTACAATCATCTCATTGAAATCTCAGAGCTATGAGATAATGCAGGATTAATTCAAAACAATGTTAATGAATACGCATTACATTTGACAAAGTAATTCGATTACTAAAAGGTTAAATCCACAACCATCCAATTTTTTCTTTGGCATAATGTACCCAGGACTACATTCTGCAACATGTTCTTTTTTTTTAAAAAAAAAAGTGGAGTATGATTTAGCTGTTCTTGTCAGGTCTAATCAGTCATTCCAACCATGATCTTCCCATCTTATTACCTCTCCCTCTCTCCCTATCTCTCTGTCTTTTTGTCTTTGTCTCTCTCTCTCTCTCTCTCACCCTGCCTCTCTCTTGTGTGTGTGTCATTGCATCTGTGTTTGTCCCCCACACCACTTGACAGCCAGTGTTGGTTTGTTTATGTTCCTATAACCTAGTGGTTTGGTAAAAGAGACCAATAGAATAAGTACCAGACTTAAAAAACAAGTACTGTGACCGTTTTGTTTGAAACGATGTGATAGTAAAGCAAGCACCTCAACCACACAACTACACCTGCAGCAAAATTATACAAACTATTTTTTTGCTCCTGTTATTGTTCAGCACTCATTAGCCATTCCAACTATGACCATCATTACTTATTTCCAGAAAATCCATCTAGGACTTCATTATCCAATGTCACTGTTAAAAACACCGTAGGCTGTGAATTGAGTAATATTTAGCATTTCAAGTAACCACTCATTGGCTCCCACCATTGGCTTTAGCTGTGTCTGTGTGTAAGGAGAGGGGGGGTATTATTATTTTGCTGTGGTTTAGATATTTATATGGGTTTTTCTGCACATTTTCTAAAGGCCACCAACCATTTTGTAAAATCTTTTCTAATCTGAAGCCGTTCCCCACAAATTTCTATAGAACCAAGACTTTAATACTTTAATGTTGATGCATCTTCTTTTAAATGGTATTTAACTCTTTTCAAAAGTCAACTGAATTTTGTTTTGATTTAAATTTTTCTTTTCACATGACATTTTCTTTCGTTGAAGTTTCTAAGCCAAGGAAAAAAATGCTTAAATCTTTTGGTTTTGGTTTTTTTTTTAAATGTATTTTTTAACTCTTATTAATGATGTGTTGCAATGGCTGTGAAATAGTTCACTTTTTGAATCACCGCAATCAAGGAATTACACAAGAACAACTAGACGACATTACTTATGCGACTGTGGGTGCCAATGGTAAAATGATGTCTACATGGCCATTGGACTTGCTAGAAACAGAAGATGAAACTCCTCAGAATACAGATCTACATACAAATGCATTAACAAAAAAAACACAACATATGAATGCATGCATACACACATAGAGAGAAGAGGGACACCTAAACACATATACACCCATGTATGCATATAGACAAACATGTAAATGCAGAAAGGTAGAACGAAAACCCAAACACAGAAAAATAGATATAAACACATGTGGTTGTGTGGTAAGAAGCTTACTTTCCAACCACATGGTTCCAGGCTCAGTCCCACTGTGTGGCACCTTGGACAAGTAGCTTTTTCTATAGCCTCAGGCCAACTAAAACCAGCCAAATAAGCCCTGGTTAAATAAACTTAACACACTACTTATTCCGCCATTTATAACTATATATATATATACTAGCAGTATCGCCCGCCGTTGCTCGGGTTTGTAAGGGAAATAACTATATAAGCATTTTTAGAGAGTTACTTCCCTTATAGATGCCAATTCGGGCTTTCTTAGCCATTTCTGTTTTGGTGTCTTCAAGCCATGAAGTCGTTGTTCTAAAAGAACGCTGGTCTCCTTGACAACGCATTACGACGTTGATTTCCTTACACTCCCTTCCCCACAGCTTCACGAGGGAGGGAAGAAGGGGGAGAAGCAAACAGGTGCAGGTGTGAGCATGGACGCCAACTCCGCCACCATCGACACACGAAAAATTATGCATTAAAATGGAATAAAAAATGATGTTAAATTATTTTTAAAATCGTAGACTCATCGTAGACGCGCGCTAATACCCAGACGGGCTCGATATGAATCACGACTATAAGATACCCGAATTTGGTTAAACTGCACCGCAAAATGTGGGAGTAGTTAGGAATCTAAATCGAAGGGGACAGACACTCACACAACTACAGTTTTATATATATAGATATGTGAGGTATACTAGCCATCTCAATATGGCTAACTACTAAGGGTGGGTGTTACTGTAGCTTTTAGCCCCAGGAGATCATTGTTTCCAGCTGGCTTTAGGCACACTTTCTGTGCCCTTATGGTATTTGCAAAGGGAGGTCATCCTTCCCTCATCAACCTAAGTGATACGCACGGACTGCAGTTTCTAGGTATTGACCTGTCTTCAGTGTACGACAATCACCGGTTTTCGATGAAAGGAGTCCCAATGCAAATCCTTATATGGTTTTTTCCAGTAACTTTTCGTGACTGATCTCGAAAAACTGTCTGCAAGCAATAATAAATCTCTGAACGAGGTATAAACACAACAATACTGCAGTCCGTGCGTATCACTTAGGTTGATGAGGGAGGGATGACCTCCCTTTGCAAATACCATAAGGGCACAGAGAATGTGCCTAAAGCCAGCTGGAGACAATGTTCCCCTGGGGCTAAAAGCTACAGTAACACCCACCCTTAGTGGTTAGCCATATTGAAATGTCAAGTATACCTCACATTGTCGTGCAGTTACTGTTTATACCTCGTTCAGAGATTTATTATTGCTTGTATATATATATATATATATATATGTATATATATATGTATATATATATATATATATGTATATATATATGTGTGTATATATATATATATATATATATATATATATATATATATATATATATATGTACACACATATATACATATCCACATATATATATATATATATATATATATATATGTACACACATATATACATATCCACATATATATATATATATATATATATATGTACACACATATATACATATCCATATATATATATATATATATTACAGAGATGTACTTGCATAGCAAGTGATTTGATCTGAGATCGTGTGCTGGAACGAAAACAATTGCAGCGTTGGAGGTGTTTGTAAGCCATTTAAGAAACACACAAAAGCCATTCGATTCACTTCAACATTTAAGTTTAATTTGTCACGATATTTTCGTCGCTTTAAGACCACGACCTGTTCACTGACAAAAGATGCAGCACGGATTTTTGTCAGTGGACAGGTTACGGTCTTAAAGTGACGAAAATATTTTTGACAAATTACACTTAAATGTTGAAGTGAATCGAACAGCTTTTGTGTGTTTCTTAAATGGCTTACAAAGACCTTCCACGCTGCAATTATATATATATATACATACATATATATATATATATATATATATATATATATATATATATATATCTGTATCGTACAAGCATTAATCACCATTCTTCTCTTTTGTCCATCGTCTTAAATTACATTTTTTTACTTTTGTATGTCCACTCTGTGCTGTTTTGTTTGTTTGAGGCCCAACATTCTCTGCAACTTTTGCAGGCACCACCAATATGGGAAGTTCTCAGTCCTATCATTAATGGTGTGAAACTGAGTATTATCATTTAGGTTGGTAACTGATGAAGAATTAAGGACCCTCTATATCTGTCTCCCAGACAGAGAGGGAGAGAAAAATACAGGGTGTGGTGAATATATTGTCTAAATTATGCAAGAATGAAAATACCACTGATATTTCATTAAACAGATATATTTACCAAAATTACCTAAAACTATCTTGAAATACTAAAGAGTAAATTTATTCAATGAAATTGCTATTGGCTTCAACCACAGCCTCCAGATGACTTCAGAATCTCCTGCAACTCTTCTGGACAGTCTCCATGTTTAAGTTGGTGAATTCCACCATAATCCTTGTCTTCAGTTCATCTTTGGTGTTACAAGGAATTCTGTTGATCTCTTACACAACTGTGCCCCACACATAATAATCAAGGGGTTTGTAGTCTGGGGAGTTAGGTAGCCAGATGTTAGGGGTGATGTGGTCGCAGAAATTGTCTGACTGGGTTCTCCTGCTTGTGTGACATAATGTAGAGTCCTGTTGCAGCACTCCCTCCTCCAGCCACTTGATGTAGGCCTCCATGTTGAGTCTGAGGCCATGTGGGAAGATGATCCCTCCAAACACCATGATGTTGACTGGATGTTTGATCTTTATCATTCTTGGTATATGTTTTGGGGACACAGCAAGCCAATGGTTGTTCTGTGTGTTCACCATCTGTTCATAATGGAGCTAACGGTATGAATGCCAAGCAGTGCAGCATGTCGTTTCCAAATTTTTGGCAGAGTGAATTGCATCATAGTGCTGTTTTTCTCACAGACGGTGACCAACTGACCCTACTATACTGTGTAGTCAACAAAATCAAAAACAATCTACACATACGTGAAATTAAAAGTATAAAGTTGCAACAGTTTACCTATCACACCCTGTATATATATATATATATATACATACATACATACATACATACAATCATACATACATACATACATACATTCATATATACATATATATCGTCATCGTTTTATGTCCACCTTCCATGCTGGCATGGATGGGATGGTTTGACAGGAGCCAGCTAGGCAGATCCCTGCACCAGACTTCTGTAACTGTTTTGGCAGGATTTTGATAGCTGGATGCCCTTCCTAACATCAACCACTCAGCAGAGTGGACTTGGTGCTTTTTACATGGTACAAGCACAGGAAAGGTCAGTTTTGGCAAGGTTTTTACAGCTGGATGCCCTTCACAACTCCACCCACTCCACAGTGTGGACCGGATGCTTTTTAAGTGGCACTTGCACTGACAGGGTCACTGAGGTAACTTGCGAGACAAAGATCCTTTGAGAGAGGAAGGGGAGATTGGAGGAGATGATCTTGTGTTAGATGATGAACGGTTATAGTGAAACAGAGGGACAAAAACAGGTGTGTTGCTGTAGAGGAGGTACGAGGTTACCTGGCCAGAAAGGGAGAGGCAGAGAGATCAAGAAGGAAGACAGAAACAGGTGCACTGCTGCAAAGGAAATATATGCTTGCCCAACCTGAGAGAAGTGCAGAAGGAGAGAGAGAGAGTGGGAGACAGCAGGATAGAGATGGTGGCAGTGCCAGGCATACTCACAAGGGGCAGGGATCAGAATATAAGTGGTAGGATGATATTGCCAAAGAAGCATGATTAGAGAGTGGGGAGGGGTGGGGAGTGAATGGTGAAAACCTGGGTATATAGAGTCTGGGGTTACAGGATAGCAATAATAGAGAGGAACAGGTCCATGAGGACAGGATTGGAGAGTGAGAGGTAGGCATGGTGTATGAAGGAGGAAGTGTGAGGAAGAGAAGAGATGTAGATTGGTTTGTTGGGGGAGGGTGTGTGAAAATTCCTCTTGTTACATGTGGATGGGGGTGGAACACACAGGTCGGGGGGTGGGGGCTGAGGATAGCAATGATACAGTGAGACAGGACCAAGAGGACAGGATTGGAGAGTGGGAGATAAGCATGGTGCATGAAGTGGAAATGTGAGGAAGAGAAGAGATGTAGTTAGATTTGTTGTGGTAGGGTGTGTGAGAAGTTTTCTCGTTAAGGGTCGCGTGGGTCACACAACACTTCTAGAACTCAGTTTTGCTGACATGGGGTGGGTCTCCTCAAGAACCTCATATTGCCAGACGTCTCGCTCTATTGTCATTTCCTCCATGAGGCCCAACATCCTTAGATCGGTCCTTACCATTTCATCCCATGTCTTCCTGGGTCTCCCTCTTCTGCGGATACCATCCACTCATCCACTTTCAGTGATTGGCACTTCTTTATGCAGCTGTCCTCATTCATATGCACCACATGTCCAAACCAACGTAGTCTTCTCTCTTGCATAAACAATCACATCATTGAAATCCCTAATGCAAGATTAATACACAATGATGGGGATGAATAAGTATTACATTTGACCGGATAATCTGAATGATAAAGGGGTAAAAAAAAAAGAAAATGAAAAACTTAGATGGCTAAACTTTCCAGAAACTTTAACTGGTCACCTGACATTGAGAACTGCAGAAGTCGTTCCTTTGAAATGGTCTTATGTCTTGGATTTTATATTCCATCTAAATTCCTGACATTATAAGCTTTTTGTTCTTTTCCTGGTAAGAGTCTTAGGAATTCCATCTAAGCCCGGTATTCCTAAGACTGTCACCAGTTGATTAAATTCATTCACATGCTTAGTCTTATATAATCGATCTCTGTTTATCAGTTGGCTAAGTCTGCCTTTAGGTTAAAGGGATGTAACTCAACAGAGTACTTTGTTTACATACTTTTTTACTCTCACTCATCATCATCATCGTCATCATCATTTTAACATCCACTTTCCCATGCTTTCATTACCGAGCAGGTCTTCTATAGCTGGATGTCTTTCATGTTGCCACCGCTCGGCTGTTTCTAATCAAGCTAATACTTCTGCAAGGTCAGAGATGATGTTTTTGCAGAACATTGGAAATGAATGACACCACTTCTATGTCAGTGACACTCATTTACAACTATTTCATGATGTCAAGGCAAGGAGACACATACACACACACATGCACACACACACACGCACACACGATAAGCTTCTTTAATGTCTCCATCTATCAAATCCTCTTACAAGGTGATTTGATTGGCCTAGGGCTATAAGTAGAACACATTTTCCCAAGGTGCTGTGCAGTGGGACTGAACCCCAAACCACATGAATGGGAAGCACACATCTTAATCCCAGTCACACCAGCACCTATGTTTGAAAAAAGAAGAATTGAGGAGCAGAAAATATCTTTTTTTTTTGTATGTCTTTGCATTATTTTATTTCTGTATTTTTTTTTTTTTCTATCTTTTCAGATTGATCTCCCAAATCAACTTAATCATTTGATGCCACAATGATCCACCTGAAAATACTTCCATTGTACACAGTGGTAAGTACACAGCCTCCCTGGTTTATGTTTAGTAAACTTATGTGTTCGTGCATATATGTCCGTCTGTGTGTCTACTATTATACTTTCAAACACATTTTAGCAGCAAGAAGGGTATCCAGTTGTTGTAAAACACTGCTTTGATTATATATTTATCTAAATTATGCTAGCATAGAAAGTGGATTTAAATATGAATGAATGAATGAATATATATCACCAGGCGGTGGAAGATCTGCCTGGAGTTAAACTAGTAGCAACATGGAACAGCCACAGTTATGTGGTGATTAACTTTACTTGTTGGTATCGTTACTACTCTCATCTCTTATTGAGGTTTTACAACTTACTATTTTGCTTATATTTTTATATATATATATATATATATATATATATATATATATATATATATATTTTATAGAAGGAGCTTCTACAGGACTAGAACTGTTTCATTCAAATGAAATCATCAGGAAGCTCCTGTAGAAGCTCCTTCTATAAAATAAATTAATTTACTCTGCTATGTATTGAGTACCTTATTTACTGTGGTTAACCCCGACTTAACCCGGGACCTACATATATATATATATATATATACAAAGTAAGATAGGGGTTATGGGTGTAACCCAGTATGGGATATTGATTTATATAATATTTTGTATGCTTTTGATGTTCTCATTTGTAAAATGAATAAATAATCCAACATTATAATATCCGAAAGTTGATGAACAAACCAAATTTGTTTCTCCATTTTCTTATTTGTATTATATATATATATATATATATATATATATACTCTCTCTTACTCTTTTACTTGTTTCAGTCATTTGACTGTGGCCTTGCTGGAGCACCACCTTTAGTCGAGCAAATTGACCCCAGGACTTATTCTTAGTAAGCTTAGTACTTATTCTATCGGCCTCTTTTACCGAACCGCTAAGTTACGGGGACATAAACACACCAGCATTGGTTGTCAAGCGATGTTGGGGGAACAGACAGAGACACACAAAACATACACACACATACATATATATATATATATATATATATATATATATATATGACGGGCTTCTTTCAGTTTCTGTCTACCAAATCTATTCAAGACTTTGGTCAGCTCGAGGCTATAGTAGAAGACACTCACCCAAGGTGACGTGCAGTGGGACTGAACTTGGAACCATGTGGTTTGTAAGCAAGCTACTTACCACACAGCCACTCCTACGCCTATATATGTATATATATATATATATATATATATATATGTTTGTACACCCCATCATCGTTTGACAACTGATGTTACTTTGTTTACATCCCTGTAACTTAGCCATTTGGCAAAACAATCCGATAGACTAAGTACTAAGGCTTACAAAGAATAAATCCTGTGGTCGGTTTCTTTGTGTAAATGCAGTGCTCCAGCATGGCTGCACTCACATGACCAAAACAAGTAAAACAATATAAAACTATGCCATTTTAATGTGATAAAGGCAAATATAAATGTAGCTATATCCCCTTTCAACTTTCTTGAACCCATTACTTTTCTCTGCCACTCTAAATTAAAGTAGGCTTTAGTTATATATTTCTTTCCGTAAATTCATTCTGCCACAAAAATTGCAAGAGAAAACAATGTAATTATATTAGTCTCTTGTACTGATGAAAATTTGTTAAAAAATAACGGTGTATCCTTTATACTGGAAACCTATATCGTGATCTGCGTCCGAGGAGAGTGGTTTGTTTCAAATTGATGTAATGTTTTCAATGATCAGTTAAATGATTCCACTTGAAACAGCTGTAGTGCACTGATACTTGGACGTCCTTGTTACTTATTTGCTTTAGATATATATATATATATGTGAACCAAGAATAGAAACTCCCTCCCCACTGATAGATCTAAATAGCAAAGTGAACTCAGTGATAAAAAAATCTACAGATGGAGAAGGACCTTCTAGTGCCATGTTCTTAATAATGAAATTAATCTCTCTGTCTATATAGCTACCCTCTTTGTAATGTTGGCAAATGAAATAAGTATAAAAATGTGCATTATCCGTTTAATTAAAAAATTCTATATGTGGCTAAAGATTGCTCAACATTTTAAAACTGATGTAATACTTACAGTGTTTAATAAAATGAAGTAGCATGAAACGATTGTACTACACTACCTTGGATATCCTTGTTGCTTATTTTGATTATATATATATATATATCATACATATATGTTTATTTGTTACATATATGTACATGTGTAAATATGTATGCATGAATCATTACTGCCAGCCATACCAACAATATATATATATATATCGTGACCTGACTTTTTGTCCGATGTCACTTTGTCCAACGTATTTTTGTATGATTTTTTTGTCCAATTTTAAATAAATTCTTTAGAATACAAGGTGAACATGAAAATCACAGTTGCACAAGATCTCCTTGATTGTAGGTCTCTGAGCAGCTTTCGCCTAGTTTTTGACAAAATTTGATGCAGGTTCTCTGCTCAGCCTTCTCTGCCATGATCAATGCAATGATCACACACTACACACATTCCTTTCAAGCACTGCTGTAAACAGCAGGAGTAAGCTAGACATTCTAGCTTAGTGCACATACATAGCAGAGTTCAAGGTCAGTCTGTGCCTAGCAGCTTCACTCTGTGTGCTTTAGTTTTGTTACTATGGCAACAGTCCAGATACTTATTGATCAGACTATATATATATATATAGGGAGAGTTTACGAAAAAAAACAAAAGACGAAGACAGGTGGTGTACAAAATAAACAGATGTATTAGTATAACGCTCAGGAATAGAAAAAGTCTTTTATGTTTCGAGCCTACGCTCTTCTACAGAAAGGGACACAGAAAAAACAAGGAGAGAAAAAAATGTGTAGTGGCTAACGATCTATCATGGCGATATATATTTTGTGTTTCATTTTTTTGTCCCTCTGTCTGTGTATGAATAAAAAAATTTTTTATTATTCCATTTCAGCCCAGAAACCATCTATTACCAACAAAATCACTGAAGAACAAAGAAAAATAATATATATATTTTAATTTTTGCCCATTCATCCTTAAGCCTCAAACCCCAAGAAACCCAACCTTTCCTTTTTGATATACATTTGCTGCTAAGCTGCCTTCCAATTGACAAAAAGAAACAACAACAAAAAAAACCTCCTGTGGTGCTTCTTATATCTCAACACAGCCCCTACCACCATCATTCACCATCTTCATTTCCACCATCACTACCATCCTCTCCATCTTAAGAACGAGGTGGGTATTGTTCAGGCTGTGGGTGTTTTAGTTTTCATTTATATTTATTGTTACTTTGGTTTGTTTTTACCATCACCACCAAGCTCAATACCACCAGCACTTGCCACCACCACCACCACCACCAACAGCCACACCTTCATCATCAGTACCACAATCCATAGTGGTAGTGCTCCAGCTGGTATTATTTTGACACGTTCAATTTAATTAGGTTTCTAATTTCCCCCCCATCCATCCATCCATCCATCTCCACTTTCACCACCACCACAACCATTCCCAAAATGGACATCCCAGAAAACTGGTTATGGATGGTAGTTGTAGGATTTGTCATTGCCTTTGTTCTGGCATTTGGCATCGGTGCTAATGATGTTGCAAACTCCTTTGGTACTTCGGTTGGAGCCAAAGTTCTGACTCTAAAACAGGCCTGCATTCTAGCTACAATTTTCGAAACTCTTGGAGCCATTTTGCTTGGTAAGGAACAGCTTATTTCTTTTCCTTTCCTTTTTTTTTTTTATTTTTGTTTCTGTTTTTTCCTTCTTGTACTCTTTTCTCTTCTTCATTGCCACCTTCATCGTCTTTTAGTTTTTCATTCGACTTTTTCCCTTTCTTATATCACACCTTGCAATCTTAAATATAAAATACCCTTTAAGTGATATAGTCATAGATATTCTTAAAAGACAGGATTGGTCATGGTTGGAAAGCCTTTCACAATAGGTCTGTTTGTTGGCCTGAAGTTGAACCTCAACAGTTTTTTCTTTATTGTGTCCCTTCTCTATCTCCTAATTACTCTTCTTTTTATTTGTTTTACATTATGAACAACAGTTTCTAAAATTCTTGGACTTAATGGGGCAACGGTTGTTGTAAGTCATCTTCAGTTCAGTGAAAGCTTGGTTACCGAACAACAACTCTGTTGGTGCGATTCCTAATTGAACTTTGCTCTCCAACATAAAAAAGATCACTGCAACTTATAGTTAGGTCAATGATAAAATTGTCAATTTGAACCTTGTAAGTTGGAGTGTATGTGTGGGGGGGTGTTATAGGTGGGGGCATTTTATAGTCAAGTATATACGGTAGTTTTATTTTTATACGATAGTTTTTCAACATAGCCATATGGTTCTTGGCTTTATAATACAATATATATTTCTACCGCTAAGCATTCCGCCTTAAAATGTGTACAAGGAGAGAATTCTAGAGTCAATGTCCTGGTAATGAAGAACTGGACATGGGGTTATAATACAATATAGTCTCTTCTAAGTCGTCTACATAATGAAGTACCATCTAGGTAAATGGTACTTCACTACTGAAATGAGGGATCATTGGGAACTATATTTTTCTTAACATTTCTCTCGTATTTCTCAAGCATACACTTGCATATAGATGCAGAGATATTCACATATGCTTTAAGCACAAACATGCACCTGTAACACATACATATACTTATACATATCTACACATACACACACACTCTCATTTTTGCAACTTTCAAACCAGGATTCTCATTATTTCTGTCTAGGTGCACGAGTTTCAGATACAATACGGAAAGGCATAATAGATGTGACACCTTACAATGGGACAGAGGAGGTCCTGATGATGGGCAATGTTGCCAGTGTCACGGGTAGGTGTTGTCTTGTTATTTTCAGTTCAAATCCTGATTAAGTTGACTTTTCCTTTCATATTTCTGCTGCTGAAATTAAAACTTTTAATAAATTTCTGATGTTAGAATAATTTTGTGTGCCATAAGGAAATATGAATTCTAACATTTCAGACAGAGCCCTTGACAGGTAACCTAAAGTATTAGACTGAACCCTTGATATCTATATAGTAACATATTTGGACATGATCCTTGACCCTTTAGCATTTAATCCACCCATATCTGGTCCAAATATTTTACCTGTTTTACATTAAAACTGACCAGATCAAACCTCTCACACCTACCTTACAATGTCATTCTTAAAATATAACATGAAAGTCTTTTTTTCTTCTTTTTTCCTAGGTTCCTGCTTCTGGCTTCTCCTTGCAACATTCTTCCGTCTTCCAGTCTCTGCCACACACAGTATAGTAGGGTCTACCCTTGGTTTTGCCCTAGTTGCTCATGGTTCAAAAGGAGTGAAATGGTCAAAATTAGGAATTATCAGTAAGTAATTTATAACCCTAACCCTAACCACCAAAATCACAACCACAGACCCATCTTTCATATTAGACAGGATTTTTTTTTCTCTTTAAATTTATTTATTTCCCATTTTGTCTGGTACTTTTTTTTCTTGAGTTGTAACAGATATTGTAATACATGGGGTGGTCATATTTGCCAATTAACCCTTTAGCATTAATCTGGTCATATCTGGCCCAAATGTCCTACTTGTTTTATGTTAAATCTGACCAGATCCAACCTCTCACACCAACTCTACAAAGTCATTCTAAAAATATACAAACACATCATTGAAATGTTGAAGCTACAAGATAATGCTTAATTAATTCAAAGCAATGCGAATAAATTAGCATTGCATTTAACGAAGAAATCTGAATGCTAAAGGGTTACACCATGCACCCTATATCCATTTGGTCTTCACTTTAGCTTTATTAATATTACTTTAGTTTCTTTGTCAAAGCTCTTTCATCACATGTCATTCTCAATCATTCTCTATCCCATGTGACCCCTTCAGTGACTCTCTGAATCCCATGGGAATGTGGGATTCAGAGTTGCTGAAGAGGTCACAAGACGTGTGACGAAAGAGCTTTGACAAAGAAACTAAAGTAATATTAACAAAGCTGAAGTGAAGAGCAAATGTACAGTGCATGTGTTCAATTGGCAAAATATGACCCATCCCCCAATGTAACAATCATCATATTGATTGATATTCTTTTTTCTTCTACAGTCAGTTCCTGGTTCATATCTCCCCTCCTCTCAGGCCTCGTCTCAACTGGCATATTCATTCTCATCAGATACTTCGTCCTCAATGCTGTAAGTGCTACTTTTCTTTCTATATGTTTGCATACACATGCTCCCTCTCTCTATCTCTCTCTCTCTCTCTCTCTCTCTCTCACACACACACACACACACACACACACACACACACACACACACACACACACACACACACCACACACAATTTGACCCACAAAAAAAAAATTAATGCATGATTGCTGATTTGATGGTCAAAGAAATGTTCGTAGAATGGTTGACATGAACTTCACCAATAGAGAAGAAGCGACACAGTTGTCAAATCTGTTTTAGTTCTTGGAAATGAGACTTTAAAGTGGCTGAGTTCCTCTTGAGTGTTTGGGCCTTACGGAGGTCAGTTGGCTGTGTTTCTTTCAAGTGTTGGGCCTCATGGAAGCAATGACCAAGACCTTCGGCAATTTGCTCTGCTTGAGAAGGAAGACCCATCAAGCTGAGCAAAATCGCAGTCATGGCAGATACTGGTGTCATGCAAATGGCACCTGTGCTGGTGGAATGTATAAGCACCCATTACAGTCTTGGAGGGGTTGGCATTAGGAAAGGCATCCAACCATAGAAAACAATGCCAAATCAGACTGGATCATGGCACAGCCTTCCGCATGCCAGCCCAGTCAAACAATCCACCCCATGCCAGCGGACACTAAATGATGATGATGATGTTTGTATGTATACCATCAGTAAATCATAAATCTGAAGGAGAAGCATACTGCAATTTATAGAGCAAAAGTTAGAGAACAGCAGAGTAATCATGGATGTGAAACCCTGGTTAGCCTCAAAGACCAGCCATAACTAGCTTTAAGATATATATATATATATATATAAAGAAATAATTGAGATTCAGTTGATTTAGGCACTTAAATCGAAGCACCAAGTCAGTCCGTTATTATTCACACTGCTCGAAGTAAGGTGAATAAAATCAAAATAAGCGACAGGATATCAAGTAGTGATGCAGTACGACCGTTTCCAGCAACTCCATTTACTTGAACAATGCAATCATTACATCAATTTAAATGTGGAGCACTCCTTGGCTGCACAAATAAATAAATAGAATTTTGACCAATCGGACACACTGATATAATTTTTCTCAAATATTTTAACAGAGCAAGAAGATGGCACTGCATTTAAATTCATGCAATGATTGCATTGTTCAATTAAATGGACCCACTTAAAACGGTTGTACTGCATCACTACATGATAACCTATTGCTTATTTTAATATATATATATATATATATATATATATATACACATCGTGAAGTATATTTGCTACCTAAATGTGGCTGACCTATATGGGATGACCCTAAATACAGATTCTGCAACACATTTGACAAAGCAATGGACCATTCCGTATCAAGATGTCCTGTACTGACACCAAACAAATACAAAAATCACCACAATAGGGTAAGGTCAGTATTTACATTGGAAACTATGTAAACACTACAAAACTGGCATTTCTGCTTCCCGGTATGAACATCATTCTGAGCCAGTTGTTGAAGATAAAAATGTCACCATACTCTGAGATTTTCCAGTCAACACCGACAGAATGATTCAGATTAATTAACCAGACATAATCGTTAAAGACAAGCAAGAAATATTTGTAGACTAAATAGCTGTAAGTGTTCCCACTGATAAAAATATATCTGTAAAGGAATTTGACAAATTAAGTAAATATAAGGAGCTGGAAATTGAAATACAAACGATGTGGTATCTTAAAATAAGAACTATTCCTGTTAATGTAGGTGCCCTAGGTATAGTTTCAAGTTTTGGCACAAGGCCGCCAATTTTGGGGGTGGGTTAAGTCGATTACATTCACCGTAGTGCTCAACTGGTACTTATTTTATCAACTGCAAAAAGACAAAATGCTAAGTATTTTGCCCAGTGTGCTACCGATTCTATCAGCTCCACATACTGCTGCTGCTACTACTAATAATAACGATAATATTTTCTATGATAAAAAGAGATGTCAGAAACATCTAGATAACATCCCAGGAGAACCATGTCTCAGAAATCCAAAAGATTGTGCTGACAGGTACTGCTCACATCCTTAGAAAAACCCCATCAATTTAAATGTGTTGTATTATTTGAAGATATTTCACTCAATAATGATAATATGATATATAATTATTAGTGGTAATGAATGGGGAAAAATAGAATCAGGTGTTGAAGTGTTACACCTATTCCTAATCATTGATGTAGAAATTCTGTGTGTGTGTGTTTGTATTGATGTTTGCATGTATATTTATTTCCTTCATTTTGCAGGCAAATTCTTTGGAACCTGGTTTAAAGTTTCTTCCAATATTTTATGCCTCAACAGTTGCTGTCAATCTTTTTTCTATCTTCTTTGAAGGATCTGAATGTAAGTCCTTAAAACCTCCTTTATATTAGCTCTTTTATATTTGTGTATAGCTAAGAGATGTAACTAGATAATAATCCTTTCTACTATAGGCACAAGACCTGAAATTTTGGGGAAGGAGACCAGTCGATTATATTGACACCCCCCCCCCCCCAGTGTTTCACTAGTACTTATTTTATCGGCCCTGAAATAATAATAATAATAATCATCATTGTTTAATGTCCGCTTTCCATGCTAGCATGGGTTGGACGATTTTGACTGAGGACTGGCGAGCCAGACTCCAATCTTGATCTGGCAGAGTTTCTACAGCTGGATGCCCTTCCCAAAGCCAACCACTCCGAGAGTGTAGTGGGTGCTTTTACATGCCACCGGCACGGGGGCCAGTCAGGCGGTACTGGCAATGACCTCGCTCGAATCTTTTTACACATGCCACTGGTACAGGTGCCATAAGGCGACGTTGGTAATGATCACGCTCGAATGGTGCCCTTTTATGTGCTATGGCACGGAGCCAGTTGGCTGCTCTGGCAACGATCACGCTTGGATGGTGCTCTTGGCACCCTACTAGCATGGGCACAAGTGTCAGTAAGGCGACGCTGGTAACGATCACGCTCGAATGGTGCCCTTTTATGTGCCACTGGCACGGAAGCTGGTTAGCTGCTCTGTCAACGATCACACTCGTATGGTGCTCTTTGCACCCCGCTAGCACAGATGCCAGTCATCGAATTTGATTTTGATTTCCTACTTCCCCACCACCACCCTATATAAACTAATGCACGCATGTTGACCCGCCTATTCCATTTCAATACCTTGGCTGTAAAATACGAATCTCAGATAATGAAAAATTTCAGATAAGAGATTTTAACCTTTCAACTTGTTACCTACCTCCCATTGTATTTCTGCAAGTATTCATCATAAACCCTGAATAATAATAATAATAATAATAATAATAATAATAATAATAATAATAATACACTATTTTTCAGTGCTTGGATTTGACAAAATCCCTCTCTATGGTGTCTTCATCATTACATTTGGTGTTGGAATTTTGGTTGCCTTGGGAGTCTATTTCCTGTTGGTACCATATATGAGAAAGAAAATTATTGGTAAGTTTATTGTTTTTTGTATGTTTTACTAAGTTGCCTTCTTTTGTTACAATTACGCATATTTACACGCTCACACGCACATGCACTTATATGAACATAGATGCACTTGTATTTAAACGCACAAATGCACTTATATTGGCATAAATATACTATTGTATTTACACAGTGAACATTAAATATACTTTTATATGTACTCATACACACACACACATTGGCATAAACACACTTTCATATTTACACACACACACACACACATATATACTCTTATAACTATGGATGCTATACAGACAAGGCCAGGCCTTTGAATCATTCGTTTAGTTCTTTCCCTCTCTTCTGCACAGTTTCTCTCTACCCCAAATCATTGACAAACCTTTGGTCAACCCAAGACTGGTAAAACACCTGCCCAAGGTGTGCAATAGGATCAAACCTATGAGCTTATAATTGCAAAGCAGATTTCTTAATCATTTGGCCATGCTTGAATCCACACCATTTTCACACACAAACACTCAACATCAGACATAGCCTTGCACAAGTTGGGGAGGAGCTATATAACAACTAAGATGATAATAATAATAGTAATAATGAAAATAATAATAATATTTGTCTGTCATTGTCAACGATGACCAAGGACATCAGATGAGAGAAAAAGATGGGTCATGGTGCATCCACCTGTTGCCAATCGGTCCGATGAGTGCTTGGAATGTTCTGCTGCAGGTTGTACATTGGTGGTCTGCTAGGAATGAAGGCAAAGAGTTTGGCTCTGGACTTGCACGGAGCCAACTGAGCAGCAACTAAGATAATATAAAATAAACAAATGTTTTGTTGAGAAATACAATGAAACACCTTGAGTGGATTTGAACCTAAAGTTCCTTGAACCAGAAGAGAGCTTATAATAATTAAAACGAGCACTCAAACAGCACAAACCCCTGCCAAGGCAACACCAATGTCCTCTCAACAGTTAGCCAGAGAGGATTTTTATAATGAGAATACTAAAAATGAACCCAACCGCTCTCAAAAATTCATTTTTAAAAAACCGGTAAAATAATCCAGAATCCTTGTCCGGTACTTGATCGATCCCAGTGGTGGTCATGGAATGTGAAGGTGGATGTGCTGGCTGTGTTTGTAATGCCGTGTGTGTGCAGTCTGCTGTGGGAACAGGGACAGTTTTCTCTATGAAAACCTTTTTTAGTCTATCCATTAAGGTCTATAGTGAAAAATTTATCCGTGTGTGACTTCTAGGTTTTATTTCAAAGCCCTGGACATTAAATGTTGATGATGATGATGATGATGATGATGAAGAAGAAGCTCACTGAAGTTAAAATACATATCAGATCTGGTCTCTACAAAAATAGGGGAACAAAAGGGGTTTCCCTCCGAATAAAGTCTTAATCAGGTCGGTTTCTTAAGTATTGACCTGAAAATAGATACAGACCAGCTGCTTTCAGCTAATTGAAACACCTTATCAGCTAATTGAAACTCCTACCTGCCCCCCCCCCCACCATTACCTGCTCTACACACTTTCCTTGTCCCCTTTTGAATTGGAAGGGACAGCTGGGTGACATGCTTGCAAGCAATTCAATAGGTATTCACACTGGTTTACTCCCGCCTTTCTCAGTGTCTGTGTGTCCATGTGAGAGAGTCCTTTATTCTTGTAATTCTATACATTCACATTCATATGCACAGACTTGCATATATACCCATGCTGACACGTGTGTGTACTGATTTACACATACACATGGTATGTGTATATGTATGTATATGCACCACATACACATACATTCATGTGTACTTATTCCATGTGCGTTCTCATTCAAACACATTTTTACACATGCATTGCACATGCATATCCTATTCTATCATTTCTGCTTTTATTTTTGATTATGTTTATTAAATATAACATTTTTTAGCATGTTTTAATTGGGACTAAAACAAAACAAAAAACTTTGTCTTGCACTTTATTGCACCATGCATTTGTTTGTCCTGCAAGCATGCATATTTTTTTTTGCATTCTGATTTATTAATTCATATATCTTTTTTTTCTCTTTCTGTTTATTGACGTGTCTTCCTCTTTATCTGCTTATCCATTCATCTCTCTCTGTCTGGTTGGCAATTTATATATTTCTATTTGTCCTTTACTCGTCTGTCTGTCTGTCTGTCCAGCTATTTATCTAGTTGTCTGTCTGTATATTTATTTGACTGCCTGTCTCTCTATATATCTAGCTAGCTATCCATCTGTTCATCTTTTTTTCGATCTATTTATCTATTTATCCATCTCTCTTTCTCTCATATCTACGTGTAACATGTATATATAAATGTATTTCTGCGAAATACGTAGAAAAATACGAAGATTATGTTTCTGAAGATTATGTTTCTGAAAATTTCAATTTTTCAACAAAATAAAAAAAATATATTTATAGGCACAGGAGTGGCTGTGTGGTAAGTAGCTTGCTTACAAACCACATGGTTCCAGGTTCAGTCCTACTGTGTTGCATCTTGGGCAAATGTCTTCTACTATAGCCTCGGGCCAACCAAAGCCTTGTGAGTGGATTTGGTAGACGGAAACTGAAAGAAGCCTGCCGTATATATGTATGCGTGTCTGTGTTTGTCTCCCCAACATCGCTTGACAATCGATGCTGGTGTGTTTACATCCACATAACTTAGCAGTTTGGCAAAAGAGACCAATAGAATAAGTACTAGGCTTACAAAGAATAAGTCCTGGGGTCAATTTGCTCGACTAAAGGCAGTGCTCCTGCATGGCCATAGTCATATAACTGAAACAAGTAAAAGAGTATACCCTCAGGCCTTCAAGCAGGTTATTCACATGCTAGAAATAACAGCCAAATCTCACAAAACTGCGATAACATAATGTAATCAATCCACTCACCTTTCTGCAAAGATTTCCTTCAGAGTAATTTTCCCTAGTAATATGACGAAGTTATTCACCTGAAATTAAAGTGGGTTTTTTTTTTTTTGTTTCTTAACTTTTTTTGAATTTTTCTTTTATTCATCAATCTACGTGGGAAAATATGGAGATTAAGAATATGGAAAAAATAACCACAAATTTTAATTTAATTTTTTCAGAATCGTAATCTTTCTATTTTTCTACATATTTCACAAAAAAAAAATTTGCCGCCAGTATTAGAACAAAACAATTGAAAGATTATAGAACAAGGTGGTCTGAAAAAGAAAGCAAATTTATTTTTATAAAGGACAAATAATGAAGCTTTACTGAAGTTGTTACTAATGGTCTATTGAAAACAACTGGAGGACAGTTTTGAATGGAAACGTAGTGTGATCTTAGGTGGATTGGTATCAAGAGGATGAGTTAAAGAATTTGTTGTGTTGGGATATCAAGAGGATTTCTGAACTGACGCATATGTGCATACAAACACAAACACACACACACACACACACACACACACACACATATACACACACATGCACACATGATTTACAACAGTTGGAAATAAATAGCAAATGGATCTTAGATATATTTTTTAAAGTCTCCTCCATTTTTTGTTGTTGTTGATGTCCTTGTTTAGCAGATGTTCAAAAGTGTTCCAACCATGACTGTCCTGCTTTTCCAAACATAATCATACAGAGGCTACATCCATCGAATGGATCTTTGCTGTTTTTAATATGGTATGGCATGACAGGTTTGGTTGCTACTTTTAGCACAGTATCTTTCTACCAAATTTCACCCACAAGATCCTTCTTGATCTAAAGTTATGGTAGGAGACACTTCAAGCATCATACATTGCAATCAAACCCAGAATAACATCTTCGGTTGGAAGGTAAATTCATTCATTCGGTTTTTTCCATTTATTTGGATCTTTATTTTTTTGTCAACAGTTTTTACAAACCAGTCAAGACTTGGTGATTTCTGGCATCAAATTGTTCATGAAAAATGAAAATTAAAATAAATGGAAGAAGAAAAGAAAAATGAATTTATCTGCCAACCCAATGGTTTTGGAATAAATTTCTTAACCACACGACCATGTTTGAATAAAGAAAACAAAAAAAAAAGAAATTTTGCTTAAAAAATCAAAATCATGGCAGCTATGAATCACTAGAGAGAAATTTATGATAATCGTGTACAGTTGTTCTGTATTTTATTTATAATTTCTTACATTTTATCTTTTTTCCCTTTTCCTTTTTGCCTTGTGTTTCTCTTTTAGCTAAATGTCAGAAAATGCACAGTGTTCGGACACCAGAGAACTCTGCTGAAAGCCTCTATGAAAAACTTCCTGACAATGTGCCTGAAATAGAGAGTGAGCGCCCACCTCTCCTCCTCCTCCTCCTCTTCCTCCTCCTCCCTCTGCTTAATTTAGATAACAAATTTAGTTGTCCCAGTTCCATTAATTTCCTTTTCTTTTCAAAACTTTATATAACAGACACAAATATATACACACTGGAAGCCCCCTGGTTCTGTTCTTACAGCTGCCTCTTAGTTGGAACAGTTTCATATAGTTTGTATCTAGTACCAGATACACAAATAGTATCTAGTAGCAAATAGATCTAAATATTTGACCTAAAACAATATAAACATTATAAAACAGTAATAATAATGAAGATGATAATGACAATGAAATTAGGTAATTTAACGAATTTATACAACAGCGGCCAAGTCTCCCTAGCTTTTAACTAAACCCTCTGTAATCTAAATCATTGAGGTCATGTGTGTGTGTATGTATGAATTAGATGTATAAAGACTTTACATCATCATCATTTAACATCCATTGTCCATATTGGCATTGGTTGGACGGTTTGACCAGGGCTGGCACGGCTGGAGGGCTGCACCAGACTCCAGTCTGATTTGGCATGGTTTTCTATGGCTTGATGCCCTTCCTAATGCCAACCACTCCGAGAGTGTAATGGATGCTTTTACGTGCCATTTGCTTGACACCAATATCTGCCACAACTGCGATTTTGCTCGGCTTGATGGGTCCTCTTCTCAAGCACAACATAATGCCAAAGGGCTTGGTCATTGCCTCCATGAAGCCCAACATTTTGATTGGGTCTTGGATAGAAAATTCACAAAAAAATCACTTCTATTGATTTTTTAATGGCTTTGCGGGGTGACTGGGGAAATGTAAAGATGTGCACGACCACCCTTGGATGGTTTTGAATGACCATAGAAAATGTGAGCCCTCTAACTGAAAAATTGTGGATTTGTATAAAGGACACACACACAGACGGTTTATATATATTGAGATTCTATTGGTCTTTTTTGCCAAACCACTAAGTTACAAGAATGTAAACAAATCAATGACTTTTGTCAAGCAATGGTGGGTGTCAAAACGCAAGCATAGACACACACATACATAAATAGATGTGTGTGTATACATGTGTTGTGCAGTGGGACTGAACCCAAAACCACATGGTTGCAAAATGAGTTTTTTAGCCGTACAGCTGTGCCTTGTGTTTATGGTGTATAATAAGAAAGGGAGAATATAATGAGAGTTACCTCCTTTTAGGGGGACGGACAAACAGTGATAGAGATGTACTGCTAATTATATTGACAGTTTCCCAGAATCTATTCGAAAAGAGAATTTTTTGTCAGTTTTTCATACTTTGTATTTTTCAAGACTTTGAAACGCAAAAGGACAGGAAGAGTCTCTCTGTGTATTTATTTTGTTTTGTTTTTTCTTTTTCTTTTTCTTTTATTGATTTTTCTTCTTCACACTCAAGGGTCAAACAGCAGTTGAGAAGAAGAAGAAGAAGAAGAAACCTAGTTTAACACCAGTTTTTACCAATAATGCATAAAATAATCCAAAGTCTTAGTTATTATTGGTAGTGTCAGATTGATATGATAACAATAATAATAATAATAATAATAATAATAATAATAATAGTAATGTGGGTGCATGGGTAAGGAATTGCCAGTTTGTGTTTGCATGGTTTTCTTTAATTTTTATGGGGGTCAGGTGAGAAGGATGCTAAGTTTTGTGTTTTTCAACATCTGTAAATGTGAAAAGTAGACTGCAACACTACAACTACTACTAACCACCACCACCACCACCACCACCACCACTACTACTACTACTACTCATTACTAATCACTTACAGTCTCAATTTTAATTTTTTTCTTTCTGGTCTGTAATGAAATTGTATTTCTTTTAAAATTATATTAGTTTGTAGTTTTTATTTTGTTTATATTAACTTTTTTTTGTTTTCTTTTTCTGTTGTTGTTATTGATCTTCATGATGTGTTATTTATATCTGGCAAATAATACCCAGTGTTACACAAGTGCCAAATTGTTTTGAAAAACTTGTTCTTTTATTTTATTAAATTATTTTTTTTTTTTTTTTAATATGAATCTCTTATTATTTTCTTTAACTCTGCATCATCTTATTCCATCCATTTTCTCCACCCACCATTCTTGGGAGGGTTATGATGCATATATTACATAGCACATGTTAGACTTTCACGTCGCTTGATTCACTGTTGTTTTGCGATGTGCTAAGAATTTTTCTCTCATCTTTTAATCGTTTCATTCATTCATTCACTCATCTAACCCTGTAACTCTATGTACTATCGTAACCTGTAACTATTTAATTCTTCAATATTACACAAGAAGAGATCCAGTTTAGTTTTAAAGAAACCCACATCCACACCATGTAAGTCTCTCAGGCATTTAGGGAGGATGTTAAAGAGCTGTGGTCCTCTGAAACCCAAGCTGTTGCAGTATCTGGACCTGTATTTTGATGGTGATGTTGGAATCCTTGGCACCATGCAGTGGCGCCCCGTTCTGCGGTTGGAGTAACTTTGAATGCCAAAGTTTGGGACAAGACCCTCCAGGATTTTCCAGATGTATATCACTGCATATCTCTCCCGCCTCCGCTCTAGGGAGAAGAGGTTTAATACCTTCAGTCTTTCCCAGTAGCTGATATTTTGCATTGAGACGATTTTCTTTGTGTAGCTTCTCTGAATTGCTTCGAGTTCTGTTGTTAGTTTTATATTGTGTGGTGACCAAAGTTGGGAGCAGTAGTCCAAGCGGCTGAGGACGAATGTTTTCCATAGGACCATCAGTGTCTCCTTCTCTCTTGTTCTGAAAGTTCGGAGAATCCATCCAGCTAGCCGTCTGCATTTTATCACCAGATTAGCAATATGCATTTGGAAAGATGCATCATATATATATATATATAATAATAATAAAAATAGGTTCAAAGAAAAAAGACCTCATGTGGTGTAATTAAGTGAAAAGTAGAAAGAAAAAAGAAAATGCACCCAAGGTTTGAATGTAATGGCTTTTTTCAAAGACAAAAATATTTACAAATAAAATCATTATAAAAAGTCATACCGGTTTCGCTTTGGGGGTCACTGACGGTGAATTAACACCGGTTGTCAAGCAGTGTTGGGTATAAACATATACCTAAGTGAAAACAACTGGATGCAAGGGAAGCAAACAGTTTTGAAAGGGATGTAATTAATGTAAATACAATTACTAGAATTTAAAGTAGTATTTGAGATATATAAGGATTAGTGGAATTATTTATATTAATAAGGTTAGAGTTCCACCAGGAGCAACCATCATTAGTTTCTCTGGCTGGTTTCCTAAATGTGACCAAATGAGACTATAAATATTATCCAACTGCCAGGAGATATAATGGTTGGCCAACAGGCTTACCTCTAGGTCTCCCATCAGTTGGCTTCACTTGGAGAATTCCCTGATCTCCAAGCTATGCACCCTGTTGTGTAATATTCTCCAGAGATTCTTCTGAAGAACCCTATTTCTGCCACTTCTAGTTTCTCTAGAACACCTTTGGTCATTACTCAACATTATTATGTGTTTAATTAAGGTGTCAAATTGAAAGAGGCATTAAAGCATTAGATGAAATACCTTGCAGTATTTATTGCTGCATTTTGTGTTGTGAGTTCAAATCACACTGGATTCAATTTTGTCTTTCACCCTTCTGGAGTTGATAAATAAAGTACAGCAATGGACTGGCTGAAATGTTAGGGGCAGATGTTTATTGTGACTTTTTGCATTCTGAGTTCAAATACTGACATATCCTGCTTTGATGGTAGACTTAATCTATTACAGTGTAATCAGTCAGGTGGACTGAGTCTTTAGATAGTTTTAGTAACTTGGCCATACACAAACCATATACATGTTTGCTGGAGACATCAGTCATACAAATATGTGTATTGCATATATTACATAGCACATGTTAGACTTTCACGTCGCTTGATTCACTGTTGTTTTGCGATGTGCTAAGAATTTCTCTCTCATCTTTTAATCGTCTCATTCATTCATTCACTCATCTAACCCTGTAACTCTATGTACTATCGTAACCTGTAACTATTTAATTCTTCAATATTACACAACAGGGTGCATAGCTTGGAGATCAGGGAGTTTCCCCAGGTTGGACATGGGATTAGAATGTCACAGGGAAAAATGCAAGACAAGTTCTTAAAGTCAAGCCAACTGATGGGAGACCTAGAGGTAAGCCTCTTGGTCAACATCTCCTGGCAGTTGGATGATGTTCATAGCCTCAGCTGGTCACACTTAGGAAACCAGCCAGAGAAACTAATGATGATTGCTCCTGGTGCAACTCTGTAAAACCTTTAGCAGAGTTCACTCTGTTGCAAGCATTTAGGTCAGGTCTCCAGTTAGAGGAAGCCTAACATGTCTTAGAAACCTGATACGGATTCAGGGACAATGCTTTACTTCTCATAAATCTAAAGGGTGATTCAATAAAATTATAAATTTTCTCATAAATCAGGTGTTTTGAAGCATAACAGGATGATTTGACGTAAAGTTTTGTTGAAGTGTTTAGTGTCAGAATTAACCATAGTCTTGGTTGGGTTGGTATGCAAACAGTTAAACCAAGTAGAATAATTCTGTATAGTGAGACCAACCTCTCCTTTCACCTAACAAAACCAGATATATGCCCACACACATTACCACGGTTTCTTTAGAGTGACACGGGTACAAAACGTGTAGCTTTTGTCAGCAACCTGTATGAAGTGATGTGGAATGAAGAGAATGAAAATAGTTGTTTACGCAGACAACAAATTACACAACTCATTCAACACTAATGTCTCTCCCAAGCATTCATTTTCACTACCCACCTCTATTATTTGAACCCAAGACTAAAAGGTTGAGAAGCAAACCTTTTAACCACACAGCCATGCTTTATTATGTGTAAGGCAGACAGTTATTATGAGGATGGCGTCATTCACCACTCTCATAGTACTTGAAGACTGACAATGATTAATCGAGTGCCTGAAGAGATGCCATGCCTTCTTGTGTTATGTCCACATCCCTTTACTAGAGCAAATGTTGCTTATGTGACATCTTTCATATTTTGGGAGACTAGAATAAAGTACCATTTGTATACTAAGGTCATCTCTCTTGATCTGGCCCTTAAGTTTGATATCTTTATAGCTGAGGGCAGTGGGTGGCATTGTCCATGGAGTGTTGGACAAAATGCTTTGTGGTATTTAATTATAACCCTGAGTTCAAATTTTGTCAGGGTTGACTTTGTCTTCTTCCATCTTTCTGTGAAGTACCAAAGTTGGTACTCCCTGTTAAATTCTTGGACCTTGTGCTAGTCTTAGAAATTAAGCATGGCTGTTTGGTTAAGAAGCTCACTTTGCAAGCTCATGGCTTCAGGTTCAGTCCCACTGCATAACACCTTGGACAGATGTTTTCTGTGTTAGCCCCATCTTGTGGGTGAATTTGGTGTCTGTGTGTGTTTGTGTTTGTTCTCACCCTGCTTGATAACTGGTGTTGGTTTGTTTATGTCCCTGTAGCAGTTTAGCATCAAAGACCAATAGAATAAGTACCAGAGAAGATGATTTTATGTTCACTTGTGTTCTAAGCTAATTTCACTTGCATTTTCCTATTTCTGTTATTTTTATTTCAGTTCATGCAGGCGAAGACAAGCTCAACTGTGTATCATATATACCTGATCCAGATCGCACAGAAAATGCAAATGGTGTCACAATTAAATCAGGTAAGAATTACATTTCCCATCAGGAGCTGCCAAATCAGTTATCATTGGTGGGTATCTCCTATTTATTCTTCATTTCTTTTGGAATAAATCAAAAAGAAATCATTCACATCAGGATCTGACAATGCAGTGATAAATTCTGGCATCACTAACAGACATTTATGAAATAAATATTAGTGATGGGAGCAGCATTGCTACTGAATGGCAATCTTTAAATCCTGCTAAACATTGATGTATGATTAAAATGACAAATACTGTGGTGTTTACCTTGACAAGTCTTTTCATATAGACGTATGTGATACCTGTGTCTGTGGCACGTAAAAAGCACCATCCATATGTGGCCGATGCCAGCGCCGCCTTGACTGCCTTCCGTACCGGTGGCACGTAAAAAGTACCAACCGATCGTGGCCGCAGCCAGCCTCCCCTAGCATGTAAAAAGCACCCACTACAATCACAGAGTGGTTGGCATTAGGAAGGGCATCCAGCTGTAGAAAGACTGCCAGATCAGACTGGGCCTGGTGCAGCCTCCTGGCTTCCCAGACCCTGGTCGAACCGTCCAACCCGTGCTAGAATGGAAAGCGGACGTTAAACGATGATGATGATGATGATGATGTATGGTGCTAAGAGTACAGAAATGTATAGTAACAGATGAGAATCAACTGGAATGGATGCCAGAACTGCTAGCTGCCACAGAGAAAGTACAGTAGACTGAAATCAAGGGATCTGGCAGACCTACCATCCATTGCAGATGGTTTTCAGCTGTTGTGCAATATGTCTGTGTTCTTAGTACTTGTCACCCATTTATGGTTTCCGTAATCTTCAGTATTTTGTGTGTGTCTGTGTGTCCTTTACTATCTTCTTGACTTGATATTACATGGTAGTTGTCAAAATATGTCACCGTTATGCAAATGGTGTCATTTGTTTCCAATCTTCCATGACTAGTCATCATCATCATCATCATCATCATCGTTTAACGTCCGCTTTCCATGCTAGCATGGGTTGGACGAATGACTGAGGGCTGGCAAACAGATGGCTGCACCATAAATATATATATGCATATATACATAAATATATGTATATGCTAGCATGGAAAGCGGACGCTAAATGATGATGATTTATGTATATCTATATCTATCTCTCTCTCTATATATATATACAGATAGATAGATATAGATATACATAAATATTTATACATATATATATATTGGATAAAAATCTTTTTTTTTCTTTATTATTATTAGAGCTTTTGTTCCTTTTTTGAACTTGTCAAATAAAATTCTGTGAATATACAAACAGCTTGTTCATTTATATATAAAAACAGATGTTTTTGGGAGGTTTTGTTTAGAAAAGAACATTGATTTTGTTGTTTGGGTGAGGTTTCATGACAATCAAGATGGATGGATGGATAGATAGATAAATAGGTAGGTAGGTATCCCCCTTCCTATTCACCATTCATTTATTTAGTCCTTTACCATTGTATTGGAATGGTGACCTCTTCAAACAAAAAAAAAACATGTGTTGTTTGGTCATCACTGAAAGTCATTTTGCTTTCTTTTTCTCCCCTTTGATCTACATTTAGAATACAAAATGTACTGACCCCTGCCAAACATTCAATTTTGGAGGGAATTTTTTGATGAAATGTAGTCCTGCATAAAAAACTTTAGTATATTTGCAAATTAACAATTTTAAAAATAAAACAAATAAAATGAATAAATATATATCTGTAAAGCTGGAGCATCCCAATGCTACACACACACACACACATATATATATATATATATATATATATCTGAACATTTATAGAGATGAGCCACATTTGGAATAAAAAATGCAAATTCTCCACTTTACCTTCAAACATTCAATTTTGGAGAGAATCCTTTGATGAAGAAATGTCTGTGTGTTGGCTTGGGAACCTGTCCATGTTCATACTGTGTAACTTTGATCTCGGTTCTTTCAATGTCTTTTGCATGAGAGAACATTCATATAACATCTACAAAATCTTCTGTCTCCGCTTTTCTTCCAAACATTCAATTTTGGAGAGAATTTTTGATGAAATACAGTTCCATTGCTTTTCGGCATTGTGTATCATCCCATGGACATTTGTAAAAGGGAAACATTTTGGATTTCCTTTTTCACCCAGTCTTGTTCCCTGCAACCTTTTTTTGTTCTTCTAGATGAGAAAAGTCATTAAAGGAAAATATTTTGCTGATGTGGAAGAGGTGAAGAAAAAAACGATGGGGACATTAAAAGGTATCACTTTGCAAGAGTTCCAGGACTGCTTCAAACAGTGGAAAATGCATCTGGACTGATGCATTGCTTCACATGGAGAATACTTTGAAGGGGATAAAAGTATAAACATGTAAAACTAAGGGAATAAATTAATATTACAAAATTACGGTTTCTTTTGGGTACCCCCTTGTACATATATATATATATACATATATATATATGTACATATATATATATACATTGAAGCCATGCTACTGAAGTCCCACCTCCAATGGCAGGGCATGTCTCCAGAATGGAGAACCATCACCTTCCTAAGATTGTCCTGTTTGGCGAACTCTCCGCCGGCCACCGAGTGAGAGGAGCTCCGAGGAAGCGCTACAAAGACTGCCTCAAGAAGTCTCTAATGGAATGTCATATTAACCACCAGTGCTGGTCAGACCTGGCTGTGGACCGTGATGTCTGGTGCCACACAATCTTCAACGCAGTCAACGAGTTGGAGGAACAAAGAAGATACGCAGGAGGAAGGTGCGAGCCACTTCTGACACCACACCGGATGTTACCTTCATCTGTGGACACTGCTCATGGACCTGCCTTTCCCATATCGGACTTGTCAGTCATGAGCTTACTTGTACGCAGCGTGGACAGCCTTCCTGATCTTTGTTCGCGAAGCCAAGCCATGATGATGATATATATATATATACACTCTACATCAAACCAAGGAGTTTTATCTGTTTATTTGCATCATTGTCTCTCTCTCTATGTGTGTGTGTAAATATATATCCAGTTCGCAAAGCCCCTATATTTTATCTTTTTTTCAACAGATGTTGAAAATGGTGGCTTGGCTGAGAACGGAAATTTTAATGTAAGTTGAGGCAACTTTGGTTTATTTTTCTGGTTATTTCTTTATTCATTCTTTGACCTTTGCTGTAATTGTCCAGATGTAATTGTCCTAATGTAATATACACTCATAACTATGGATGTTTATATTATGTTAGGGTGTACGAGGTCTGATCAATAAGTATCCGGACTGTCGTCATAGTAATAAAGCTAAAGTACACAGAGTGAAGCCATTTGACACAAATTGACCTTGGACTCTGCTGTGCGTGTGCATTAAGCTTTAACGTTCTAGCTCGTTTCCACTGTTTACAGCCGTGCTTGGAAGGAAGGTGTGTAGCATGTGATCATCCTATTGACCATGACAGATAAAGTTGTCATGGCGATACTTGCTCAGAGGCATATGCAAAGTTGCAGAAAGTGTATGGATAGGAGCTGCAAACGCAAGTGTAGGAGTGGTTCAGGCGTTTCCAAGATGTGGCCTGACCAAGAAGTATCCGGACTGCTGCCATAGATAAGAAGCTCACATTGTAACCACATGGGTTTGAGTTCAGTATTACTAGAAAGAAGAGTCAAAACGACTCAAAACTACATTTATCACTTATACACACTGGTGAATTCAAAGAAACAAATAAATAGAAAAGTCAACTTACCAATAGTAAGTGAAAATCGCACGAGATTTGCCAATGTACTCATATCACAGGATTTCAAACTCTGTGATAAAGATATGCGTGTTGCCATGAATGTATTGGCCATTTGAATGCAGCAGCAAATTAAAAGATGAGTGAAGTGAGTAAAATTATAAAAAATATATAAAGATGTTATTATTAGTAAATAATAATAATATAAGTGACTAGCAAGCATAAAAATAACCATAAAAGTAAAATTCTAGCAATGCTAGTACTATTTGTTACCCTTGATTATAAATTAGTATTTGTATATATATATGTGTGTGTGTTTGCATATATATGTATATATATATATATATATACAGGGGTTGGACAAAATAATGGAAACACCCGGCATGATTTTGAAATATCTATAAGACCATCAGAAGCTTGTTTATTTTATGTTTTTTCATTTATTATTAGTGTTGCTTAATATATTTTGCTAAAATTGCTATTTCTTTTCAGATATTATCAGAAAAGGGTAATTAAAATTCATTAAAATGACAGATTTATCGAACTTTCAAAGAGGTAAAATTGTTGGTGCTCGTATGGCAGCCACTAGCATAAAGAAAACAGCCAAAATGTTTGGGGTATCAAGAAGTACTGTCTCAAAAGTTATGACAGCCTTTGAGAAAGAGAGAGGAAAACCTCCTCATTGAAACAGAACTCTGGAAGAAACCCAAAACTTTCAGATAGGGGCCGTCGGAGTTTTACATGAATTGTTAGGAAGGATCACAAAAGTACAGCTCCCAAAATTACTGCACAGCTTAATGACCACCATGAGAACCCAGTTTCCACAAAAACTGTTCCCCAGGAGCTGCACAAAGCTGGATTTCATGGAAGGCCTGCAATCAGAAAACCACTACTTTCAAAAACAAACGTTGCAAGGTGTTTAGAGTGGAGTAAAAACCTACAGAATTGGTCCCTTGAGTAGTGGAAGAATGTTATTTTCTCAGACGAGTCATCTTTTACCTTATTTCCAATCACCGGCCGAGTATATGTGTGGAGACAGCCAAAAGAAGCATTTGACCCAGACTGCCCTGTTCCAACTGTTAAACATGGAGGAGGATCTGTGGTGATGGGGTGGAGTGGGGCTATATCTTGAAAATCTGCTGGCCCAATGGTTTCCCTTCATGGCAGAATTAATAGTCAAGACTATTTAAGCATTTTATCTGATCAAATCCACCCTATAGTTGTGGAACTGTTTCCAGGAGGAAGTACAATCTTTCAGGATGATAATGTACCAATTTACACAGCTAAAGTTGTTACTGAATGGCACGAGGAACATTCTAGTGAAGTTGAACATCTTATCTGGCCACCACAGTCCCCAGATCTCAATATTATTGAAATGGTGCATTTTAGAAAAACATATAAGGAGTTGATATCCTCCACCATCATCACTACAAGAACTGGAGACTGTTTTAGCTGAAGAATTCAGCTAAATTATTTCCTTTGGAAATAATTCAAACTTTGTACAAGTTCATACCTCGTAGAATTCAAGCTGTAATTACTACCAAAGGTGGTCCTACCCGATATTAAAATAAATTTGTTTGAAATTTTAAGGTGTTTCCATTATTTATATATATATATATATGTATAGGGAAAGTTTACGAAAAAAACAAAAGACGAAGACAGGTGGTGTACAAAACAAACAGATGCATTAGTATAACGCTCAGGAGTAGAAAAAGTCTTTTATGTTTCGAGCCTATGCTCTTCTACAGAAAGGGACACAGAAAAAACAAGGAGAGGAAAAAAATATATATATATATATAATACAAGGTGTATAGCTCAGAGATTGGGGAATCTCTCCTTGTTGAGCTGCTTCTTCTCTGCATTTAGCAGTTCCAGTTCCAGTACTATGGACATGGGAGTAGCATGCCACAGGAAAGACTCACAAGATGGATTCTTCAAGCCAAGCTTACCAGCAGGTGACTTAGCTGTAGACCAAAAGCAAGATGGTTTGATAATATCCATAGTTGCAACATGTCACACTTGGGAATCAAGCCAGAAAGTCTAATGATGGTTGCTTCTGATGGGAACATCTGAAGGAGATGCCCAAGGACTCTGCCTCTACAATCCTCCCACGAATAGTGGGCAAAGATGAATGGATTACGTACATGCTCCCATATGCACACCCAGGCTCATATAATCTTAAGCTCACCACACATACATACACATCCGCTCACCCCCATTCACACATACACACTCACATGCACTATTCTTATATAAACATAAGTGCTTGTGCACTCCAGTTCAGTCGGGTCACTGTTATCTCCCCTTCACTCGACTTCTTTCTTCTGGTCATTTCATGTTACACTGTTAATCCTGACACACTATTTTTCCTTTTCATCCCTTTCTGATGAAGAGCATAGGCTCGGAACATCAAAGACTTTTCCATTCTTCCTTCCTGAGCATCAAACTAATATATCTGCTTGTTGTTCCATCACCTGTCTTTGACCTTTGTTTTCTGTACATTTAAAATATACACACACACACACACACATACAGATATATACATGTGCACATGTATATATGTGTTTGTATGTGTGTGTGTGTGTGTGTAGTATTATTTATGGAGAGCAGTGAACCAAAAACTATGTAGAGAACTAGACGCAATTCAGCAGAGTAATTGAGAGAATGTTCCAATAAAATGCCAACAGCAGGGAGTCTACACTTATTTCTCTCCTTTAACCCTTTTGATACCAATCTGGCTGAAACCGGCTCTGGCTCTGTAGTACAAATGTCTTGTTTTCAAAAGTTCTGAGTTAACATCTTTGGCCAAACCTTAGTCACTAGCTGAATGATAACTAAATTATTTTACTAAATTCTTTGTTACATTTAAAATTAATTGAAAAAAACTCAGAGCATCTCAACAGAAAAATGGTAAAAGATTTTCAATCAATCAGGAGATATAGGTGTTTTTTCCTTTTCTTTATTTGCAGACTTTAGATCCAGCTGTATCCAGTACCCAGGTACTGAACTTGAGTAGTTCTGCATCTCTGTTAATTAAGATAGATGGAAATGGGGAGACTAATGAAACTCCAGGTATTTTGCATTCTTCAAAATTCTTTTTATACTTTTTTTTTTATTTTTGTTTTTTGATATTGTCATCATCATCATCATCACCACCATGGCAGTGACAGAATTACTAGAGCTTTGGCTAAAATGCCTTGTGGTGTTAGTCACAGACCTTAATATTCTGAGTTGGTTGTCTTTACTATTCACAAATCTACATTAAAGGCCACTCGAGTATTTGGCCTGATTTAATCAACTCTCATCCTCCACAAAATGTAAGGCTTTACACCAGTGTCAGAAATTATTGGTGGACTGGCAGGCTCAGTAGAGCATCAGAAAAATGCCTTGTGGTATGTCTTCTGGCTCTTTAAGTTCAGAGTTCAAATCTTGCCTTTCATCCTTTCAGAATCAATAAAAATATAGTGTCAGTAAAGTACTAGGGTCAATTTAATCAACTAGTTTCCTTTTCCTGAAATTGCTGGCATTGTGCCGAAATTTGATGGAGAAGTTGGGCAAGGTGGCAGATCTTTAACACACCAGACAAAATGCTTAGTATCATTTCTGCCAGTTTTACATTCTGCTTTCAAATGCTGTTGAGGTTAACTTGCTGGCCTTGTGCCAAATTTTGAAACCATCATCATCATCATTATCATTAGTTTTATTTTTGTTGTTATCATCATCATCATCGTTGTTGTTATATAACTTGTGTTTTTATTGAGTCTCTTTCATTGAAAATATCCTAACTGTAAATCCTGGGTCCAGAATTTATTAAGTCAACAGTCCCCAATGATATTATAAGGTCTATTGGCAGCTTTGGAAATGTCTGCTAGAATTATTAGCCTTCATTCTCTAAATTTTCATTGAAATGGTTGAATCCCTTTCATGACTACAGCTGTTGGCGGCACTGTGTAGTCATTGTACAGATATAGTTTCATATTTTAGGGGAGGGATTCAACTGATTACATTGATCCCAGTACTCAACTGGCACCATCATCATCATCATCATCATCGTTTAACATCCGCTTGCCATGCTAGCATGGGTTGGACGATTTTGACTGAAGGCTGGCAAACCAGAAGGCTGCACCAGGCTCCAGTCTGATCTGGCAATGTTTCTACAGCTAGATGCCCTTCCTAACGCCAACCACTCCAAGAGTGTAGTAGGTACTTTTTACGCGCCACCAGCATGGGGGCCAGTTTGTGTGGTTATAGAAAACCCCTGGAATTATCCAACAGATACGAGGTGTCAGTTCCTTTGTGTATTTGTATATGTATAGAAGTAATTGGATCTAATCTTTCTTAAATTGTCCTCCGTCCTCACTTCGCTCCTCTCATTATTGCATTGTTTTATCCATTTCAGCTTCCCATTCATCTAAAAGATCCAGAACATTGTCAACGAGTGAAGTGGAGGTAATTATCTCATTGTTTTCTGTAAATTGCAATAAATATGATGCAGTTTAGTGAATCAGAACACCAGGAAACCGGATCAAAATTCAGACCAGGGTTGTGGAGTGATATCCTCAATTTTGTTTCATGGGTTGAGAATGGATTGTTGTTAGTTTTTATCCCAGGTTGGCCCCAATGAAACAGACCAGACCTATGATGATGAATTTTCAGCTGTGATTATCCTAATTTTTTTTCCCAATATGGTGTACCTAAGATACGTAATCTTGGACAAGTATCTTCTATTACAGCTCCAGGCCAACCATGGCCTTGTGAGTGGATTTGGTAGCAAGAAACTGAAAGAGTCCCATAGCATGCAAACATACAGCATAACAACCATTTTGGTCAGTCCAGTACTTGGACATGTGTAATTACTGCTCATATGAAGGCAACATACCAAATATTGGAAAAGTTGAGCTACAGAGTGCGATAAGATTATATACAAATATTTCTATATTTAAGTGTTTTAAACATTGCAGCATCTATTATAATAATAAGCTTGTTTGTAAGTTTGTCCAAAATAATGCAGTAAGGTAGTAGCAGGGTAAGAACAATGAGAACTCTCTCTCTTAACAAAAACCTTTGCACTTTATTAATGAACGCTGTCTCTCTCTTTCTCTTACGCTCTCTCTCTCTCTCTCTATCTACAGACGCACACACACTCTCATTCTCTTTCTTTTTCACTCACTCTCTCTCAACAACATTTTCATTTTTATTCGATGAACGCTGATTTTTCTCTGGTAAACATTAATAACAAAAAGTAAATAAGGTTTTTTCACCTCAAAATTATTTTTTCTTTATCTCTTTGGATATTTGACTGTTCTGGAAGATTTTTCTGCTTAAAAAGTTGCGAAGTTAATAAAATATAAGATAAGTAAATAAGTAGTAATTTTTAGTAAATAAGTAGTAATTATATATATATATATATATATATATATCAGTTCAGCAAAATTTAGATTCAGTGGTGCTCCAGCATGGACACACTGAAATGACTGAAACAAGTAAAAGAGTAATTGTATAAAAAAATAAATCATTTTCTCAGTTTATTGCAGGGAAATGTTAACAGCATTGCTTCTGGGTTGTGTTAAGTGTGATTAGACATTCAGACAAATTAATCATTTCGTTTGTATTTACTGAACCTGGAACCTTGTGGATGAGAAGCAAGCTTCTTACCACTTTGCCATTCCGGGTAAATAAATCAATAAATATTTTATTGATTCTATTTGATTTTTATCTTTTTTATTTGCAGAAAATAAAAGCTCGTCAGCTTGTACAAGATTCTCCTGAAACTGTTCAACTCTTTTCTTTCCTACAAATTCTTACTGCTGTTTTCGGCTCTTTTGCTCACGGCGGCAATGATGTAAGGTAAGCATCGTTTTTATTTTCGCATTGTGTGGGAGGAAGAACAAAGCTGAATGATGAAGAAGTTTGCTTCTCAAACCTGGTTCCAGGTTTCATTCACTGCACAGCACCTTGGGCAAGTGTCTCCTACCATAGCCTTGAATCAACCAAGGAGTGAGATTTTGGAGATTAACCCTTTGGCATTCAAATTTCTTCGTCAAATATGATTACTTATCTAATCATATTATTTTGAACTAGCAGTATCGCCCGGCGTTGCTCGGGTTTGTAAGGGAAATAACTATAAAGCATTTTTAGAGAGTTATAGCCAAAAAATAGCAAAAAAATGGGAAAAAAATGATGGTAATTTTTTTTTTAGAGTAAAAAAGGTCGAGTTGCGTCCCCTAGACAGTTTTTGGTTTGTGTTTCTGATTCTCGACCCCATGTCGAATTTATCGATATTTTTCAGAACTGGGGGAACTTTTCAAAATTTTCGCTGCGTTAGTTTTGAATTATGACATTGGGTTATGTGTGTGTCAAGTTTCATCAGAATCGGTTGAAAGCCGTGGTCAGGGTGAGGGTACAAGCAAACAGAGACACAGACACACACACAGACAAACTGCCGTTTATATATAGAGAGATTAATCATGCATTTTCTCAAAGCTTTGAAATTTCAGTGGTGTGTTTGTATATTTTTAAAATGACATTGTAGGTGTGAGAGGTTAAATCTGGTCAGTTTTAGCATAAAACATGGTAGAAACTGGCAGATTAAATATTAAAGGGTTAAAGCCATATAGACAAAGGTTGCGTGTGTGTAACTTTACTGATGCGTATTGGCAAGAGATGAAAGCATTGATGCTGTTTCTACCAGTAAAAAGTCTTGGTGTTGTTTGTTCTGTCCAAATTGCAGTGAGATCCCTGGAACATTGTGTCTCAATTTTTTTAAGACTGAACGGCTCAGTTTAACTCTTTGAATTAATCCTAGATTATCTCATAACTTTGAGATGTGATTATTTATTTTTACAATGACGTTACAGGGTCGGTGTGAGAGGCCAGTTTGAAAATAAAACAGGAAGAACATTGTGGCCGAATTAAATGCTAAGGGGTTAAGGGAGATTTGGCTATCATAACTAGCATATCAAGCAACCGTGTAGAGGATCCTTCATTGATTTGCATTGACTTTATTACTTTACTGATGATCCGTTTCTTATTCCAGCAATGCCATTGGCCCAATTGTTGCCTTATGGATAATAGCACGAGATAGGAGTGTATTGCAAGCAGCACCGACCCCTCTTTGGATTCTGTTTTATGGTGGCTGTGGAATTTCCCTTGGACTTTGGATTTGGGGTCGCCGAGTGATTAAAACGATGGGTGAAGATTTAACAAAAATAACACCTTCCAGGTTTGTAAAATTAGTTTTTAAAGATATTTCATCTATTTTAGATACAAGCATGGCTGGGTGTCTATGGAACTTACTTCATAATCCTGTGGTTTTAGACTGTCTCTTTCTCTCTCTCCCAGTATTTCATCTTTGGGTTGAGTCTTGTGAGAGGAATCAGTAGATAGAAACTGTATGGAAGTCTGTTGCTTCCATGTGTGTGTGTGTGTGTGTGTGTGTGTGTGTACACATAAATATTGATATTTCCACTCTTCTCATGAGCATTTCAATCTCTCTCTCTCTCCCCCCCTCTCTCTCTCTCTCTCCCTGTAACGGCTATGGAACATGAAGAATTACCTTGGGTTCACCAATTGTAGTGGCTTGTGTTTTGGGTTGGTATGGGCTATAGCCTCATCACCTGTATAGTTAACCAGTTGATACACGAAGGAGTCATACCCAATGACTGGTGTAGCAGCATAATAGTCAACTGCTACAAAGGTAAAGGTGACGCTTTAGATATAAATAATTACAGAGGTATCAAACTGTTGGATCAGGTAATGAAGGTTACGGAGAGGGTCATAGCCCAACTGATTAGGGAGAGAGTCAGCTTGGATGAGATGCAGTTTGGTTTCGTGCCAGGGAAAAGCACCACTGAGAAATACCTAGCCAAAGATAAGCCCCTGTGCCTGGCTTTCATTGACATGGAGAAAGCCTTTGACAGGGTCTCTCGATCCCTTATCTGGTGGTCAATGAGGTAACTAGGATAGATGAATGGTTAGTGAGAGCTGTGCAAGCCATGTACAGGGACGCTGTAAGTAAGGTGAGGGTTGGCAACGAGTACACTGAAGAATTCAGGGTAGAGGTAGGGGTCCACCAAGGTCCAGTCCTCAGCCCCCTCCTATTTATCATAGTCCTCCAGGCAATAACGGAGGAATTCAAGACAGGATGCCCCTGGGAGCTCCTCTATGCTGTTGACCTTGCTCTAATTGCTGAGTCACTATCAGAACTGGAGGAGAAGTTTCAGGTGTGGAAACAAGGATTAGAATCGAAGGGCCTTAGAGTCAACCTAGCTGAAACCAAAGTCCTAATAAGTAGGAAGGCAGACAAACTACAAATCCCTTCAGGTAGATGGCCCTGCTCGATCTGTAGTAGAGGCATAGGTAGAAACTCTATAAGATGTACCCAGTGTAAGCTATGGATACATAAGAGGTGCAGCAATATCAAAGGAAGGCTAACTGGGAGGATAGCTTTTGTATGTGGCAGATGCTCGGGTGCAGTAAACACTGAAAATATGCAGAGAACATCTTCTGCCACATTCCACAGAGAAAAACTAGAAGTAGTTGATAG
Organism: Octopus sinensis; assembly: GCF_006345805.1. NCBI lineage: Eukaryota > Metazoa > Mollusca > Cephalopoda > Octopoda > Octopodidae > Octopus > Octopus sinensis. The sequence continues at coordinate 3,775,298 of NC_043020.1, read as the reverse complement.
CTTCCATTACCTAGGTGACCAAGTCAGTAGCAGGGGGAGGGTGCGCTGAAAGTGTAGCTGCTAGAATAAGAATAGCTTGGCTAAGTTCAGAGAGCTCTTACCTCTGCTGGTGACAAAGGGCCTCTTACTCAGAGTAATAGGTAGACTGTATGACGCATGTGTTCGAACAGCCATGCTACATGGCAGTGAAACATGGGCCATGACTGCTGAGAACATGCATAAGCTCGTAAGGAATGAAGCCAGCATGCTCCGATGGATGTGTAATGTCAGTGTGCATACTCGACAGAGTGTAAGTACCTTGAGAGAAAAGTTGGATCTAAGAAGCATCAGTTGTGGTGTGCAAGAGAGACGTTTGTGCTGGTATGGTCATGTGGTGAGAATGGATGAGGACAGCTGTGTGAAAAAGTGCCACACCCTAGCAGTTGAAGGAACCTGTGGAGGAGGTAGACCCAGGAAGACTTAGGATGAGGTGGTGAAGCATGACCTTCGAACGTTGGGCCATTCAAGCGTGATCGTTACCTGCGTTGCCTTACTAGCACTTGTACTGGTGGCATGTGAAAAACCATTCGAGCAAGGTCGTTGCCAGTGCCGCAGGACTGGCTCCTGTGCAGGTGGCACATAAAAAGCTCCATTTGAGCGTGGCCATTGCCAGTACCACCTAACTGGCCCTCATGTCAGTGGCACGTAAATGCACCCGCTACACTCTCAGAGTGGTGGGCGTTAGGAAGGGCATCCAGCTGTAGAAACTCTGCCAGATCAATATTGGAGTCTGGTGCAGCCATCTGGTTCGCCAGACCTCAGTCAAATCGTCCAACCCATGCTAGCATGGATAGCGATGATGATGATGATATATATATATATATGTGTGTGTGTGTGTGTTTGTAATTCCTCATACATGTTCTTTTTTCTCTTTTCAGTGGCTTCTGCATTGAAATTGGATCTGCCCTAACAGTGCTTGTTGCCTCCAACATTGGTATACCAATCAGTACGACTCACTGCAAAGTTGGTTCTGTAGTGTTCGTGGGAAGGGTTCGTTCCAAAGAGAATGTGGACTGGTCGCTATTTCGCAACATTGTTCTAGCTTGGATCGGTACCTTGCCTGCCTCAGGGTTACTTAGTGCCTTGATAATGTACATTTTCATTACTCATGTTTCGTTTTGAAAATGGGGAGAAGAAAAGTAAAAAATAGTTGAATAAAACGGAGAGTAAGGATGGATTATAAAGAAAGAAGAAAAGTAAAAAAGCAAAAATTATTTTTAAAAAAAAGACAAAAATATGAAAAAAAAATTGTCAAATCAGAGAAAGCGATATGTGTATGGTGTATGTGTGTACTTGAATAGATATGATGTGTGTGTATATGTGTGTATATATATATATATATATATATATATGTGTGTGTGTGTGTGTGTGTGTGTGTGTATGTGTATAAATATGTGTGTATATATATATATATATATATGTGCGTATATATATGTGTGTGTGTGTATAAATGTATGTGTGTATATATATGTGCATATACATATATATGTATATATATATATATATATATATATATATATATATGTATATATATGTCTTTATATATGTGTATGTATATATAAATATATGTATATATGCATATATATATGTGTGTGTATGTATGAGTATTTTTTAAAAAAACATAGGGAATAATAATTATTCCAGGTTATCAGGATACTTACTATTTTATTCTTTACTAATGCAAAGCAAATAGTATTAATTATAAAAGCATTACAAATTTGTCATAATTATATATGTATGTATATATGTGTGTATCTGTATGTATATATATATATGTATATATATATATGTATTGAGATATGTGTGTGTGTGTGTGTGTGTGAACATGTTCCTTTATTCCTCAATCATACACCAACACACTCAATTTTTCACAGTTTCGGTTTCATTTATATATCTCTGCAACAGTACTTTCTTGTTTCCTCAACAATCCTCAGGTTAATATTTGTATACTAGTTATTTATTGGTAAATATTTTACATAGTAAGTACATTTAGGTGAAAATTCTAAATGAATATTTATGAGTACAGAATAAAAAAGCATCAAATATTTGAATTATCTGACCGCAAGTACACCAGCAATGAGGAAGAGGCTGTCATTCAGAAACGTACCACCATAATAGTTTCTTAATATTTTACCGAGTTCAAATTGCTCCATGGTCAACTTTGCCTTTCATTATTTTGGGGTTGATAAAATAAGTACCAGTTGAATACTGGGGTCGATATAATTGACTTAACATCTCCCTCAAAACTGCTGGCTTTGTGCTAAATTTGAAATCAATATTTTATAAAAGTTTTATAAAAACTTAAATGGAATTGAAAGAAGAGCAAAACAAAAGATTTTTTGGGGAGTACCAAATGGAGAGGAAAGTTAATTTGAATTTGGTTTGATTTCAAAATAACATTTGTTCAAGACTAGAATAATGCTGTAAGCATTGTCTGTCAAATAGTTGTAAACTCCTTTGCTATGTACAGATAAATATTCACCGAGATACAGTTGCTATGTTTAAAAAATATTTTTATAACATTGGGAAAAAGTATATAAGAAAGAAAGAAAAAAATAAGGAGGGGGGGATAAACAGGAGAATATGGAGGGGGTGATGATAGGCCACAGATCCAAACAGATGGTGGGCTCAGCTACTTCCTGCAGTAATGATTGTGATAACATTGCCATGGAGAATGGCCAGGGACACTCATTTCAACAGCCACATCATGGGGCTCCTTTCTCTGATGGGTCACCATTATCCCTATCTTGTGGAGGAAATCGGTAGTATGGGGTCCTAAAACACCTGACATCTAGATAGCAACTGGCACAAACTGATAACGGCTGGCCAGGGCCCTGTATTCACTGACCTTTTTCTCCTCTGCATTTTGAGCCCAAATATAACTGTTATTATGTAAACATTCATTTGATAGTTGTTGTAAAAACATAAAATTACTTGTGAGGAAACATCTGAATATATATATGTGTGTATATATAATATATATAAAACGAAACTTTGACTTTGTTGGTGTTTAGTTGACGAATATACGTTTTCAGAACACAATTTTACCAACATGTGTATGTATATATGTATGTGTGTATATGCTTGTATATATTACATACACACTCACACACACACACACACACACACACATATATATATATATATATTTATGTGTCCCCTTTCAATTTAGAGATGTAGGCATTGATGTATAATTAAAAGGCTCTCTTTGTGACTACATGGTTTCCAGTTCAGTTCAACTTTGTGACATCTTGGGCAAGTCTCTTCTACTCTAGCCCTGAGCTTACCAATGCTATGTAAGAGAATTTGGTACATGGAAACTGTCTGGAAGCCTGATGTGTGTTTATATGTAATGTATGTATATATATATATATATGTGGGTGTGTGTGTGTGTGTGTGTGAGAGAGAGAGAGAATGTGTGTACAGTAGAAAGAAAACATGAACAAAGAAATACCTGGTGTCAGTTTAGATCGTGGCATTTATATATTTAAGCATAATTACTGTGTTGTTACAGGAGAGTAAATCATAAGAAATAAGGAGATTAGGTGTGGAGAGAGTCCCTTACAGCTGTTTCCAGAATAGATGTACAGATGATGCATTTCCTAGCAAATGAAGATAAGCTATCCCTAGAGTAGTTGTCTACTATATGGATAACTTATCTTCAGAGAGAAAAAATTTGAGACAGGCCCTTAGGAAAGGGTTTTAGTAGTGAAACTGTTCACTATTAAAATTCTTTATTAAGGTTCTCTCTCATTTTTTCCTCTCTGAAGATGGAATAGACAGCTACTTACGTGTGTGTGTGTGTGTATATGATGTTTGTAGATAATTGTAAATGAGCATCACCTTCATACAAGTGATGTTATTTCCTCTCTTCAGTGAAAAAGAGGTGAGGGTCGGTAACAGGGATGACATCCAGCCATAAAAATTCTACCGAAAAGATTTGGTCTGACTCATGCAAGTATGGAAACATGGACATGAAACACTGATGGTGATATTGTTATATTTTGGAATTATAAGAGAAAAAGAAAACCAAAGTTGGAAGGAAAAGTATTTTTGAAATTAAACCGAAAATAATAACATGTGGAAGTAGCATTAGCGTTAGAAGTTAACTGGTTTCTCTTTTGATTTTTGTGTGACTTTTGTCTTATTTTGCTGGGTTTTTTGGGGTTTTTTTTAAAAATAAAATGCAAGGATAACAACAAACATTTATGGCTGTGAGGTGATGATTCAATTGAAATCTACCCACTACCCCTTGTGCTCCAGTATGGCCACCACCTGCCTCTTTAATTTACCCAATCGGGGAGGTAGGTGAGAGTATAAGGGGACATGATGTAGCACCTGTTTGCCTCTTTGTGTTTCCTGGACTGACAAACTCTTTCTGCACTCCTTCTTTACTTCTCTTCCATGGTGAGTTGAGAAATGTGTCAGTCCAAAGAAACGGCAGGCAGCAGCCAGGTGTATTTAAAACAAAAAAACATTATAGTAATAATAATATAAACAAAAAAACTTTTTTGAATTCAAAAAATTATTTGAACTAAAATTTGCTGCAAATGTATGTGTAATGTATATATATATATATATATATATATATATATATATATATATATGCTGGATTTATAGAAAAAAAACTGAAATGGCGTCATGAATTTTATTTTTAAATTACATTCTATCTATCCTAGAATGTGTGAAAAATGGTTTGAAACTTTTAAAACTAGTAAGGATGATGACGATGATGATGATGATGATGATGAATCAAGTAAGAAAGAAAGAAGGGTTTCATAAACAAGCGTTGGAAACATACCTTGAAATTAAGGTGAAAGAATTCAAAGCACAAAGGTTTCATTTATCTCAGTGTGTGTGTGTGCGTGTACGTGCGTGCGTGTGTGTGTGTACGTGCATGCGTGCGTGTGTGTGTGTAGAATCATGAACTGCAAGTATTGAATTTTAGTTTCTAAATTAATTTATATCACACCTTCATACATACACCTGCATTTATATGTAAAAAACATATAAACACACATACACACTGACATATACACACACATACACACACACATGTGAAATGTACTTGTTTTTCTCCATTTAGTTTGGCATTAGTTTATAAAAGTAATTATGTTAATTAACATTTTGTTCAGTTATTTTATGATATAAATCTAATTTAGTTGTAAACAAAAATAATAATACTAAATATTATTACAACAGCAACATTAATATAAATAATAATAATAATAATGATAATGATAATAATGATGATAATAATAATAATAATGATGATAATAATAATAATAATGATGATAATAATCATACTATAAGAAGAAAGCAATGTGATTTGTAATAAACGAACATTTAGTCTGTTTATTGAATTGAACAATATTTCAATGGTTTGTCTGTCTTCCTTGGAACCAAAAAAAATATACTGGAAAATGGAAATTTAAAATTTGAACTGGACTATTTAGACAAAACAGCATCAATTTTCACCTTTTCATAAATAGTAACAAGGAAAAAAAGAAAATAGAAAGCAAGAAAGAGAACACTTTGTCAAAAAGTTTTGTGTAAATGGGATGGAATTTGCCTCCCATTTTGTTCATTCCTGCAGGGTGTGATGTTAGGGAATCACAAATTTATCCTCATGTCGCCTTACTGGCACCTGTGCCGGTGGCATGTGTAAAAAGATTCGAGTGAGGTTATTCCCAGTACCACCTGACTAGCCCCCGTGCCGTGGCACGTAAAAAGCACCCACTACACTCTCGGTGTGGTTGGTGTCAGGAAGGGCATGCAGCTGTAGAAACTCTGCCAGATCAAGATTGGAGCCTGGTGCGGCCATCTGGTTCACCAGCCCTCAGTCAAAATCGTCCAACCCATGCTATCATGGAAAGCGGACGTTAAACGATGATGATGATGTGTTTTGAGGACTGAAAGTGCAATGGAGTGAAATGTTTTTTGGAAATGTCTACTTTCAGGTTTTCCTCAATTTACAGCCATTTTGATGTAAAATGACTGGCAAGTTCCATTCTACCGTTATTCTTCCTGTCATCATACCTTTGCTCATTGAATCTCTTCTTTAATTTTTCTATCGTGCAACCAACATAAATCAAGTTTGCAACGCATGGTTGCATAACAAAATACCGTATACCTACAAGTCATTAAAATCAAGTTGTGTTTTACATATTTTGCAGTGTGCACCAAATGGCAGTCCTTGCAGGTCACACCTTTCTGTGTAAATCATAAAATTTCTGATATAATTTGTGACAGAATAGACTGGATTCATGTTGTTACACAATGAACATAGCTTACCTTTCTTGCAGCTGTTTTTCGGTGTAGACTGTTCTGAAACTCCTTTGGGGTTTTTAATGGGATTTAAGGAACTGGTTAATAGTTCTCTAATATTTTTATTACATCTAAAGCCTACAATAGGTGAATAAGAAAATATTTGTTTGAAATGAGGACATTTTTCTGAAACTTTCATGCAACACTTTTGAAATACCAACGAAATTTCAGTGCCAGTTAATCAATCCCAAAAGAAGTTTTGTTGTCTTTGACTGCTAAAATTAGGCAAGAAAGTTTGACCATTTTTTGGCTAATTTTAGTTTATGTGATTTGTGATTTCCTTAAATCATGATTCACTGAAATTGCATTTGACACAATGGTACACAAAAGCATTTGCATGTTTCCCATAATTCCCTATGTCCGTAAATTGTATTTTCAACAACTGGGACTTTGGATTTCACTTAATTCTACGATGTGGATGATGAGTGGCAGTAAAGATAAATGTGTTCTCTTTTCTCCTATCCTGTTCTCCCTTGATACCAGTTATGAAAAAGGGAAGATTGATGACATCGTTTCACCTAAAAAGAAATGCAATAAACAGTCAATTTTTATTTATTATAAATCAAAAATTGCTCTTCTTATTGTGTATTTAGCTTCATGAAGAATTATGTCAATCTTCATTAATTAATAATATTAATAATGGTTTCTGATTGAGACACAAAGCCACTAATTTTGAGGGTAGGGAAAGTAATCGTACCACTAAACTTAGTATTTGATTGATTTTTTTTCTTTTTAGTGACATAAAGAGACGATAAATAAAGTCGACTCTGGTGAGATTTGAACTCAGGTCTCACAGTTCAAACTCACCAGGATCAACATTGCCTTTCATCTCTCCAGGATCAATAAAATAAAGTACCAGTCAATTTAGTGGGGTTGGTGATATTGACTAACTGCCTCCCCTAAAAACTACAACAATGTCATATAATTAATAACAATGATGATGATGATGATGATGACCTGTTTATTTTTGCCTCAAGAGTGCTGTAAGAGTGGACATTACAAGGACAGATTTGCAAAAATGGAGAAGCAAATATGAGAAAAAAGGTATATGGAGAAATGACATAGAACATCTGATTAAGTGCAGGGCATCCAATTAGGGGCAATTAGAGAACTGTCACACTTCCCAGATCACCTCTGTACTTGTTAAAAACATTCCCATCGTCCCCTATAAACTTCAGGTCAAAATATGTAAAAACAACAGGCAATAGTAATAATAATAATGATTTCAAATTTTGGCGGAGGGTTAAATCGATTACACCAACCCCAGTGTTCAGTTGGTACTTATGCGTACATCATCCACTCAGATGTCTTCAATGACACCACTTGGACTTTTTTTCTATTACCAAATAATAGAGATTTTGTGTGGTTGAGCAACTTGCTAGAAATAGTTGCCAAATCACCCTCTGCATTTCAGAAAGTAAGAAAGACCTCATTGAGCAGTGTAGTCTTAGATACACAAAGATAAGATAGTTATCCTGAGTGCAAAAGCTTTTAATCACAGGTCTGCTCATCAAGGCTGACCTAGGGTTAAACAACTGCTGCCTCCATGTCATACAACTAATTCTTAGGCAGAGATAACTCTTCTCTCAGTCTTCTTCTCTTGGACAAAAAAGCAGGAATGTGTGTGTGTGCGTGTGCTTCTACTAAATTTGGTACAGATCTGGTAGTTTACTAGTTAAATTATCCAGATCTTTCCTTCTAGTACTTTCCATATAGACCTGGTCATTAATGTTTTTAAGGTCTACATGATGCAAACAGAAAGTTTTCCTCTTCCTTTTCCAATATGGATCTCCTTGTTGTGGGATACGCAACCATTTCTACATATCAATGCTGACTGCTTCAGCATCTTTTCTCAAGTCTTCCCGATGCGATTTCATTTTCTCTAACATTTCAGCAGAGTGGTCCCAGAAACACTGACCCAAATGGTCAGAGAGCTTTTGGAGCTATCATTGGCCTCAATTACTTTTAAGCCACTAATTTAGAGGGTCAGTTTTAGTCATCCCTGTGATTTAGTGGTCAGTTACCTATCACCTTTTGAACATAGTGGACAGCTCCCTATCCCTCCTGATATAATGGACAGTTCCTTGTTGCCTCTAACTTAGGAGACAGTTTCCTATGCCTCTGACTTTGTGGCAGCTCCCTCTCACCTCCATCATTTTACATCTAGTTCCATAATCTTCACACTTCTCCGCAAAGACCTGATCTGGCCTTCTGTGTTCTGTTAAGCTCTGTTCATCCCCTTTTCTTAGTTGATCTTCAAAAAGCAATAGTTGTGATAATTCTAATTTTTTAGAGACAACCAAGCTGGAGCACTGCCCTTCAAAAGTTCTTGTTGATCCTAGTACATGGTTCAGTCTGCTACTTATTGTATCAATGTCTTTTTGCCAAATCGCTAAAGACATCAAGAAATCGTTGATAAACACTGACACAGACATTTTTGGTGAGAGAGAGATCACTCCCACAGAGCATTTGATCAGCCTGAAGCTGTATTAAAAGACATTTGCCCAAAGTGCCACATAATGCAATCAGACCCAGAACCATGTGGCTGCAAAACAAACCTCTTAACCACATTGCTACATGGCTTTTATATATTTTTATTTTTTTAATATCTCTAATCAAAAGCCGATTCCTACATGTTTTCTGTGTATCATTACTGACGCATGTTTTCAACAGTCAGGATTGTTGGATAAAAGTATGCAGAAACCTTTGGTTTATGGCCCCTATTAGCAGTTATTACAGTTAATAGTAAGAAGCAAATTTTTATTTTTCTCAAAGAATTGCTAAACTGCCAAAGGAACCTGCTTGTCTTGGAGAAGCAGCCTACCATTTCTAATGACAATCCTAACAGACATTACTCTCCAAATAAAACACTGAATTTCCAACTCCTGTCTAAAAACCATTTGGCATTTACTGACCCCTGAACGACATTTTTTGTCTTCTCTCCCAGTACAGCTAATCTCTTAATTTGCTAGAAACAGCTCCTAAGTTTCCCTCCAATCACACCTTACTTGTTATATATGAACAGGACAGGACACATTAGCCAGGGACTACAAGAATGTATACTGTTGCCTTGTTCTGCTAGAAATAGCAGCCAAAAATTGCTCAAATCACATCCTACTGTCTTAAAAAAAAAGACTCTCATGTTAATATAGTTTGGGATTCACTATGCTTTAAAATAGGTTGGTCATGGCTGGAATGACTGTGATAATTGGTCTGCTTGATTAGATCTGACTTGGGACTAAGCAAAAACACCAACAAAGGAATCCTGAAGAGTCATTCCTTTTAGAAAGCTGACTTCTTACTGGTATAGCTGAATCCTCTTCTTTATCACTTCTACCATCTTTCTCCATTTACAGACGTTCAATAAACTGACACATTTGTACATATTTTACAAAATGTACAACTTGTAAGGACACAATGATGTTAAGCAATAATATCACTCGGAATTAAACCATAAAACAGTTGGGGAGTTGAGAAAAATAATGAATTGATAAATGTTAATATTGAAATCTTATGTGAAGACAATAAAAGACGATAATGAATGTCAATTACTTGATTATTATTTTCTGTTTGAATCAAATCTTTCCACCTTTTTTCTTTCATTCTTTGTGTGATTTCTCCATTCTTCCAAAAAACAAAGAAAATCAAAATAATTGACAAAAAAAAAGGGGGGAGAGACATTAAAATTATGAATTGTAGATAGACTTATCCCTGGCCTGGTTCAGTCTCTCTCTCTGCTTATTTGTGTTAGTGTCAGGAATCAGCATAAAAATATGTTTCTTTGATTTGGAAAGTTTTTCAGGATTAACTCCACTCCAACTACATAAAAGATGAAGGGATTAACCCTTTAGCATTCAGATTATCTTGTCTAAATATAAAGCTTATTTGTTCTCATTGTTTTGAATAATCGTATATTATCTTGTAGCTTCAGGATGTTGATAATATGATTGTATATTCTTAGAATGACATTTCAGGGTAAAACAGGTAGAATATTTGGGCTGGACAAGGCCAGTTTAAACCATATTTTATCTATGGACCCCTCTGATTTCTATTTTACTTAGATGGACCCCCCCTCCCCATAGCCATTCAATGTTTAAAAAATGATAATTAAATATTATTAGGAATTGTATTTAAAAAAATTGTAAAAATATTTTCTGTGTTGTAAACCAATTTGCTGGTCTGTAATTTTAACAGCAAAATCTTATCTGGTCCTCGGTTGAAAACTTCTGGTTTAAAGAGAAGGGGGACCATTGTTAGCTTTGAATCTGCTGATTAAATGTATTTACCATCAGCTGGTCATGTATCAAGTGGTGGCAACCATCATCGGTCCATTGGGTCCGACTTGTTAATGCATTTAATAGACTCTCAGTCTTCTTCTCTTGGACAAAAAGCAGGAATGTGTGTGTATGTGCTCCTACTAAATTTGGTACAGATCTGGTAGTTAACTAGTTAAAGTATCCAGAACTTTCCTTCTAGTACTCTCCGTACACTCATTAGCTGAGGGTTGTTTTTGTCATCACAACTGACCCTACACCTTTGTTGCTGAACCTATTCTTCACCAGATTTATCTTTATGAAATTACTTTTACATCATAATGTTGTCTAAGAGTCTTTTTGTTAAATTATGTGCAAATACCAGCTTAATTATCTCCTGCTCACCTTACTCATTATTGGTCTGTGAGATGATCTGAATCAGTTTCGTGTCATGTAGTTCAGTTAATGTGAGGGGTTCTTAACCAACAAGGGATGATTCAGAAGTTGAAGGAGATTGCTGTCTTCACAGTTAGCAAGTCTCATTCTGCTCTGCAGTGCTCTCCTCATATTTTCAGAATCAGAGTGGAAACTCCACGTTTCAGTAATTCAAAAGGGTTGTATCTGGTCTTGAAACTCTTCATGGTTTCATTCTATTTATGGCAATTTCAAACTGTTTGGAATGATTTGGGAAATTTCTCAAGAAATCCTCTGCTTTTCTTGAATTCTGATTCAGCAATAAGCAAATAGGGGAAAATGTTCCTTTGAACCTTTGAGAATATCTTGTGGGTTTGTTGGGACCCTGGAGTTATCTGCAGCTGGAAGGTTGCTTGCTGATCTTCATATTATTAGGCCAAACCTTTGCTTCATTTCAGCAAAGAAAATCAGGCATACATAAGAGTTCTGCAGCTCTGTGGCCGCCAGTTCTGTATTTCTCTGAGTTTAATTTGACACAAGTGTTTGAATTTCGATAGCAACTTACTTTAAATCTACTTAAATACCAGCTGAAACTAAACAGTTAAAGCACTCTTTACACTTTTTTGTTTTTTTGTGGTTACTTTTATAATTATTCTTCGCCCTGATGGAAATTCAACTCAAACCAAAAAGATATGTAACTATATCTTTTAAGGCATTAAGCCTTGACACTACTAATTCTATTATTGCTTTGATACTACTGCTGCTACTACTACTACTATTAATAATAACAATAATACTTTCTAACATAAGCACAACACTTCACATTTTGTTGTATGAAATCATTGGCAGTAATGTTTCCCTGTTGAAGATGTTTCCAAGGATTTTCAGGACCATTCACTTGATAGAAAGTTTATTTAGTGTGGAGAAAGTCACAAGTTCAATCCTCATTTCTACACTGTTTGGTTTTCAGGTCCCTCTGTCCAGGGCACAACTGTATTGTTGATATGCAAAGGAGGCCTGTCTTATTTCAGAGAGATACTGGTGCCACCATCTGTCATGGTCCACCTTGACACTGCTCAGTGTATGAAGGGTGATGACATAACCATTGGTAGTATTTTAATTTCTAGATGGAATTTAAACTGAGAATGCAAAGATCCACATCCACCACAGTAAAAGTCTCTTGTCCAACAACCTCACATTTCTACTCATCTACCACCACAGGTGATGCATTCTCAACCCTAATAGAATGAAAAGCATAATTGACTGCAGTGTGATTTGAACTCAGAGTGCAGTCTCCTGAAATAAATACTGCAAGGCATCCTGTTTGATACTCTAATAAAACGTTTTTGATTTACATGTATTTTATCCATCACTCTCACCACCAACTCCTGCCTGAAGGATGAGAGGTGAAGTCATATGGACACAGAACACAACTGATCCCTACAGCAGTTTTACTAGTAAAAGATATTCTCTGTCTGTAAAGTTTGATGTCATATTCAGAGGAGTTCTGATCTTATTTTGGCAATGGTCTTATCCGAAGATCTTTCTGATTACTCTCCTTTCAAGCATCAATCTACCTTATTTGTTTAGTCTCACAGTTTGAATAAAAATATGTGAAGCAGAAGACTTCCAACTCTAGAAACAATTGTTCCAAGGTATTTTCTATGCAGTTGCTTGATCTGCAAAAAGTAGCAAACAAACATCCTTCTGATGACCCCTACCAACATGTAAGAAGACACTGGCAAAAGTAGACCAAGGCACTGTTGTGTCCGAGTAGTTTGGTCACATTGACACTACTTAGACACTAAGAAAGACAGCTCTCCTAATAATATATACAGATAGATAAGATTTACAAAAATAACTTCTACCCCTGCACCATAGAAAAATGAATGTGAAACAGGTACAGCTATGTTTAATGTATAATTTTAATCAGAACAAAACGTTTGAAAGAAAATTATATTTTGAGGTGGTTCCTTAGTCTTCGACTCTGCATTCAGATTGACCAATATCTTGCAAAGAAAGATTATACAAAAGTCTGTCATATGCTTGAACTGATCTTTATATATATATATAATATATATATATATTTAAATTTAAAATGAGGGTGAGAAATTATATATTAATTTAATTAACATTGATTTAAGTAAAATTACGTAATATGTTAATAGTGAAACGTATGCGAATAATCCATATTTTTATTGCTTTTTCTTTTGTCTTACTTGATTAAGTTTTGGTTGTTTTGCTAAATTTTTCTTGAGAACATTTCTTAGTGGTAAGACCATAGCGGATCTATTTCTAGCATAAAGGTGTCCACATAGTGGTTTCCCGTTAATATATATATATATATATATTAAAGATCAGCTTCAAATCATCCATATTCTATCCAATTTGAGCAGGATTTCTTCAACCTCATAAGATGAGTAACTTTTAAATCTTATGCTAATGCATCCCAAGAGTAACTGTCATTCAAAAGCTCAAAGACATTTCTAAAGCACCTGACAAACTAACAACTGATATAACATGGATTTATGTTCAAGAGGCTCCTCTCAAGCATTGTGAACACATTCAAAAAATCAACCTTGTTGATCTCTATAAACAATGAGCCAAAAGAAACCAGCAATGACATCAGGCATAGAAACTGTTGTGGTTCTTAAGTGTTTATATGAGACGCCTTTTGTGTAGTGGACATAATGCTTTTGGATTACAGACCAAACTTTCTGCACAATGCCTTTCAGATCAATGAACGCCTCTAAAACTGAAAGAAGCAAAGTAAAACCATTCCAGATGGAATCATAAAAGACATCTCGCTTACTCTTTGGAATAACACTAAAGCTGTAATGAACTCATTCAACAAAATACACAACAAACACATATAAAAAGTTTACTTGAGCTGACATAGTTGAGTTCTATTCATTCACTGAACTTGAAAGCAGCCAAAAGCACCCCACAGTTACAGATCAGGAAACAAAAACATTGCAATAATCTTTGCTTTCCTTTGACAAAGTGGAGAGAAAAGACATCTCCACATCGTTTAATGTCTTGGCTGAGATTTGTGAAATTACAGGCTTCCATATATTACATGTGCTACATGCAAAATTCAATAACATGTATCCTGATCTATGTCATGATGATGAGTGCATGGTATCCAATTAGATGACACTTCAGGAGAACTTCGAATCATAGCTGACAACTACCGAAAACCTCATTCGAATGCAAATCAATACTTTTCTAGCAGATCCTTAGATGAAGGAGCTTTCAGCAGATTGTCTCAGTATCATAATGATGCTCTGATGTTAACAGCAGCACATTTATTTATAAAATCCAAAACACGGGAACCAAAATTCTTGTTAGTAATGCAAATTCAAAATTCTATGATTCAAAGCCTTGCCATTTCTTTCTATTTTTTGGCTCTGATGTAGAAAATACCTCCTCGAAAACTACTCAAACTGTTCAGAAAAATAACATTAAACTTCGTAGTTACAACTGTATTGCCAAACAACTGTTATAAAGATGCCAAGAATTTATGTGACAATACAAAGCTGCTCTCAACCTGTAATTGTACCAACTTCATAAACTGTCTACTCAACGCTCTATTATCTTCAAAATTCAGACAGGTGCCATGCAGATGCCACTAATGATAATGATCTCAGACATGATACTTGAAACCCAGGTTCAACACAGCCATTCATTGAAAAGTATGAGTAAAAGTGTAGACAGCTCCAGTTTGTCCAGACATTTATGGGAATTAAAAGGAACAACTGGGGAAATTATAGGCTGTGCAAAATGGAACATACATCTCGTACAGAGCAGAGAAATTGGCAAAAATGCTCCAGCTCAGAGCTGAAAAATATAAACTAATCTCTTCCTGCATGTACAAACACAAATATCTAATAAAAGACCTAAAAACAACAATTGGCACCAAACAGCAAACCAAGTGACCCCTAATGCCCAGTTTCAAAATCCCACAACACTTAGGCCATTACGATCTTATCACACAACCTTTCTTCAAATGCTTTGTGTGCAACTGTCCCCTGAAAAGTTAATAGCCAACCCCATACACATATATAATCATAGATTGTAATATTTTCATGCCTGAATGCTTATTATTTTTGCTCCACTGTTTGTACCACTTTGTACCACTAACACTTTCGAAATTTGTTAATCTGTTGCACATTTTGCATGAAATGAAGTTCTCATTTGTAAGTTTATAAGTCTGTATACTTGCAACTTCTTGGAATTTCTATTTCAGTTTCTGTAGCCCATGATTTATATATATCAATACTTTACAATCTCTGAATTTCACAGTTTCAGAGCCACACAACTTTGTGATTTTCACATTTCTGTTACTTTGCAAGTTGTCATGTTTACATTTTTATATTCCTGCATTTCTGTCAGTCTGTAATTATGCACAAATGCTGAAGATTTCTATGGTCCTTTAATCTTTAAAATTTTTGTTTTACATTATTTTTTCATTATTAACTTTTTTGTTTGTGTTATATATATATATTTTATACACATTTCACCATTGTACAATAATTTACTGTACATTTTCACGCTTTTGTAGTTTAGTAATGCTTGCGTGTCGACGTATTGTAACTTGTATTTGAGGCTAACAATTGTACATCGGTAAATACATGGATGTGTACATAACTGATTATAAACATTTGTATTCAGATGTTGATATGCGTGTGTGCCTATGTACACTTGCGTCAGAAATTAATTAGCACTTCTCAAATTTCTACATTAAATAGGTTAAATCAATTAACCTATGAGCTGTTCAAAACGTCTTACGCGATGAGAAAACTTAGTATGGTGTGATTTCGGTCCTTGCGAGGCGCTACCTATATCTATTAACCAAAGGAAGATTTGTCTGCATCTGCACTCCAATTTGTTGCACTGCTATGTCAACATCATAAGGCTGTAGACTCTCAAACTGCTCTGCAAACAAAGTTACGTCATCGTTCTGCGCAACAGTGAACTCGCAACAAAGCAATAGTTCGAGATATGGCCACTAGGTGACAGCACATACCTTGAGTGAAGAGCAAATCAAGGGTGCTAATTAATTTCTGACGGTAGTGTATATATATGCATGGACGCAAACTACGTTTCCTACTACTACTACTACTAATATAACTAATAACAATAATCTTTTCTTCTGTAGGCACAAAGCCCAAAATTCTGGGGGAGGGGTGGGGCTAGTCAACTGCGTCGATCCAGTACTCCACTGACACTTATTTTATTGACTTCAAAAGGACAAAAGACAAAAGTCAGCCTTGGCAGAGTTTGAAGTCAACCATAAAATTGGAAGAAAAACTGCACAGTGCTATCAAGTCTTCCAGTTTGCTACCCTAATAATAATAACAACAACAATAATAATAATAATAATAATAATAATAACAATAATAATAATAATAATAACAATAATAATAATAATGTTAGTTTCAAATTTTGACACAAAGTTGGCACTTTTAGAAGTGTTCAACTGACATTATTTTATCAACCCCCGAATGAATAGCAAAGCAGAATGTAAAGAATCAGAAGAAATGCAACTAAGCATTTCTTGACATGCTAACAGTTCAGCCTGCTCACTGCCTTAATAATAATAATAATAATAATAATAATAATAATAATAATAATAATCTTTTCTACTATTGGCACAAGGATTGAAGGCAGAGAGCTGGCAGAAACGTTAGCAAGCCAGGCGAAATGCTCAGTGGTATTTCGTCTGCCATTGCGTTCTGAGTTCAAATTCCGCCGAGGTCAACTTTACCTTTCATCCTTTCAGGGTTGATAAATTAAGCACCAGTTACGCACTGGGGTCGGTGTAATCGACTTAATCAGTTTGTCTGTCCCCTCTATGTTTAGCCCCTTGTGGGCAATAAAGAAATAACAAGGCTTGGAATTTTGTAAGAGTTGGGCTAGTCGATTACCTTGACCCCAGTTTTCAACTGGTACTTACTTTATTGACCTCCAGAAGAGACAGGCCAGTTCATTTCCATCAATGCCCAGGGTTTCTCGAGAATGTCATCACACTTCCTTGCCATTAATCATCTCAGTATTGCAGGAATGGAACATCCACCGATCATCATAAAGGTGTAGATGTATGTAATTGTTACCATTCTTCTGGATTCTGGCTCATTGATGCAAATTGCATTTTCAGGTGCACAGCTACAATTAGCACTAAAAATGTACAGAAAATAGATGCCAGGGGAAAAAAAACTAGAAGTAGTCAATAGCTTCTATTACCTGGGTGACCAAGTCAGTAGCAGGGGTGGATGCTCTGAGAGCGAAACTACTAGAATGTTAAGAGAGCTCCTACTTCTGTTGGTAACAAAAGGTCTCTTATTCAGAGTGAAAGGTAGACTGTATGATTCCTGTGAGTGAACAGCTATGTTACATGACAGTGAAACATTGACTGTGACTGCTGAGGGCCTGTGTAGGTTTGTAAGATATGAAGCTGCTCTGCTCTGCTTAATATGTAATGTCAGTGTGCATGCACGACAGAGTGTCCTGAGAAAAAAGTTGAGCATAAGAAGCATCAGATGTGGTGTGCAAGAGAGACAACTGCACTGATATTGTCATATGATGCATATGGACGAAGACAGCTGTGTGAAGAAGTGTTGCACTCTAATGCTGGAGGGAACCTATGGAAGACATGAGGCAAGCCGATAAAGCACGATCTTTGAATGTTGGGCCCTCACAGAGGCAATGACAAGTGACTGAGACCATTGGCGATATGCCATGCATGAGAAGACCTGTCAAGCTAAGCAAGAATGCAGTGAAGGCCAATGCCAGTCACATTTAACTGGCCCTTTGAAAGCATCCTTCAATCATTGGGCAATATGTTGTGCTTGTGAAGACCTGTTGAGCCGAATGAAATCGTAGCTGTGGCCAATGCCAGTGCCATGTAAAAAGCACCATTTGAGCATTGGGCTTCATGGAGGCAGTGACCTTTGGCAATATACCATGCTTGAAAGGCGGCAAGCTGGCAGAAACATTAGCCCACCAGGCAAAACGCTTAGCAGTATTTCATGTCTTTAAGTTCTGAGTTCAAATTCCACTGAGGTCGACTTTACATTTCATCCTTTCGGGGGTTGGTAAATTAAGTACCAGTTGCATACTGGGTTGATCTAATCGACTGGCCCCTCCCCAAAAATTTTGGGCCTTGTGCCTAGAGTACAAAAGAATATACCATGCTTGAGTAGATCTGTCAAGCCAAGTGAGACCATAATCATGGTCGATGCTGGTGTCAGGTCAATGGCACCCATGCTAGTGGCACATAAAAAACATCCACCATGCTCTTGGAATGGTAAGCATTAGGAAGGGCATCCAGCCATAGAAACCTTACCAAATCAGATTGGCACCTGGTGCAACTCCCTGACACACCAGTTCTCAGTCAAATCCTTGAACCCATGCCAACATGGAAAGCAGACGTTAAATGATGAGGATGTTGCCAGAGTAAGAAATTCAAGTCTCCTCCCCTTCCAAGAAATGCACTTACAGATAATTGTTTGCCATTCAGTTAGTGTTTTTCCTCCTCACTAAGTGGCATAACTCCTGATTTCACAATATCAGTTTTGTACGGGAGGGCCTTACCTGTTTCTTTATTACCCACAAGGGGCTAAACGCAGAGGGGACAAACAAGGACAGACAAACGGATTAAGTCGATTACATCGACCCAGTGCATACCTGGTACTTAATTTATCGACCCCGAAAGGATGAAAGGCAAAGTCAACCTTGGCGGAATTTGAACTCAGAATGAAACAGCAGAAGAAATACGGCTACACATTTCGCCCGGCGTGCTAATGGTTCTGCCAGCTCGCCACCCTTTGTAAGGAGGGCCTTACCTTTCACTGAATGCATGATCCAGTAGCTAATTACCCTTGAAAAAGATAAAGAGTTGTTGTTTTGGAGTTTTATTTTTTATTGTTGTTTTGCACACAGCTTTTGTTGCTATAGCAACTGTGGTTGCTGTTGCAGTAGTTCACTTCATTTATGATGCTAATTCTCTCTCTTAGCCTTGTTGTTTTCATTCTTGTTGTTATTGTTCAAGTTGTTTGTTGTTGTTGATGTTGCTGCTGCTTGTATGTTTTGCATGTGTTGCTGTTGTCATAGCAACAAGACAAAATTCCATTACATAGATTTGTTAAATTGATTTCAGTTTGAACTTCCCTCCTACTAATATCATGTTCTGTTGCCATGGTTATGCTGTAACTCAGATCTCGGTTGGGCAGAACACTGTTCACCATCAATTATTATTATTTTGTCATGTGCCAACATATTTTTTTTAAATTGGTAAAATTGTGACATTTCTGTTTTTGCAAGAAACGCAAAATAAATACCACTGAGTTGCACTCCTGCCCGCAAAAGGGGACGGAATTGAATAGAAATGTTACCCCCAGGATCTAGACAATATCAGCAAGGAAAGTAATCGCAAAATAATTGAAATGATTGATAAAACTCTTCAAACCTATTGAGCTCCTAGTTTCCATGACTTCACAATATAATAATAAAAATAATAATAATAATCCTTTCTACTCTAGGCACAAGGCCTGAAATTTTGGAGGAGTGGGAACAGTCGATTACATCAACCCCAGTGTTTCACTGGTACTTAATTTATTGACCCCGAAAGGATGAAAGGCAAAGTTCACCTTGCATGCTAACGATTCTGCCATGTCACCACCTTAATAATAACCCCTAATCTAAGCACAACAAAGTACAACCAAGCATGGCCTGTGTACTTCAGCAAGGTTGTCCAAACACAACATATGTAGATCATCTCAGCAGAGACTCTGGATGCCTCCCTAAAGACCTCCCTCAACTGGACTGCAATGGATGGCATGCACGGGTTTAAAATGTCTGAGCATGCTTGACCAGATGATGATGATGATGACACAAGAGCCAGTCATTTTAAGGGGAGGTGATTAGTCGATACCATCATGCCAGTTCTTGATAGGTAACTTATTTTCATCACTGTTGCAAGAATGCAAGATAATGTTGACTTCAGTGAGATTTGAACTCAGAATGTAGTGATGAAAAAGGTGGTGAGCTGGCAGAATCGTTAGCATGCCGGGCGAAATGCTTAGCGGTATTTCGCCTGCCACTACGTTCTGAGTTCAAATTCCGCCAAGGTCGACTTTGCTTTTCATCCTTTCGGGGTTGATTAAATAAGTACCAGTTACACACTGGGGTCGATATAATCGACTTAATCCGTTTGTCTGTCCTTGTTTGTCCCGTCTGTGTGTAGCCCCTTGTGGGTAGTAAAGAAATAAGAATGTAAAAGTGAAGCTAATACTGTAAGACGTTTTTTCTGGCATTTTAATGAGTCTATCTCTGCTAATAATGATGATTTCTCTTCTGTGATTCAACATGCAGTCAGTGTATACACAGTGTTCAAAAAGTCTCTCCTTGGTGAATTCTTTCATCCTGCGATTGTGCAACTTGGCCATCACTGCGTGGGCAGCTGCGTTTCAGCCATTGACTCTCAGTCATTGTGTACTGCGGAGAGACTTTTTGAACACCCTGGATGTAGTGAACTGCCCCATATTGCTATCGCTTATTTTAAAAATACACCCATCCACCTAGAAATATGAAAATCAAAGTGACCTCTATCAAGATTTGAACTTCCATGTTAGATGAAGAAAATGAAAGAGTGTCAGGAATTTGGTGTTGCCCTCCAAATGAGGAAGCCTCCACATAGTGTGCCTGACAAGCTAGAAACTGTAGTCAAATCTCCATCATTACATCTTATTAAAAAAACAACAAAGGACACATTGTATAATAGTCTGAGAATGCTTGGTATGAAAGTCAAAAGGGATGGTCACAGCTGGGACATCAAGCTTAATTAACAATTTCTAACAGTCACAAAAGTCAAATTTTTGTGGGATGATCTTATTAACAAATAAACTGAATCTCAGTAGTAGTAGACTAGTACTTTTTTTTTTTGTAATCAAAAAGCAAAGTTTATTCCAAGTAAAATTTGAACTGCTAACAAAAAGACATCACTCTAATGGTCTTGTACAAAATAGCTAAAATATATTCATCTTATGAATGTAGAAGTTGTTCATTATTCAGGAGAATATTCTATCAGATTGTATAAGAAGGGAAATAATCAATGTTTGTGGCAAAGATTTGAACTTGAAAGGAATACAAGCAAGAAAAGAAAGAAAAGAAAGAGTACTGTTGTAAAAAAAAAAAAAAAAACGCTAACACTAACAAAACATTATTAAATAGCAAAGTTCAACATTTCCGAATAAATTTATTTGCTTTGATGGGAAAATACGGTTGCTATAGAAACACATTAACAAGGGAGAGAAAGATGGAAAAATTGATGAAATGAAAGAGAGAAGTTTTGTTGTAAAGAAAACTATTTGTAAACTAAAATAAATACTAACAATACAGTTTAATTTGATTCTTTTGTTATAATATGTATTAGAAATTCTGAAATAAAGTGCCAGAAAGTCGCAAATAAATGAGTTATTGTTTCTGACAAATGGTATTTCGTTATATGCCATGCTTGAGAAGAGCCATCGAATCAAGAGAGATCGTGATCATGGCTGATGCCATGTAAAAAGCATCCTTGAAACACTGGGCAATATACTTGGGTAGATCTGTCAAGCCAAGTGAGATTGGAACCATAGCCAACAATGGCTGAAAGAAAACAAAAAGAAATGCGAAAAAAACCCACTGTAATGGTATGTGTGTGCTTCTACCAATAAATATTTTTTTTTTCTTCTTTTGTCAGAAAATCGCCAGAGAGTGGCATGTGACCGGTAAAATTCTGTTTCCACGTGAGGCAATTCAAATGTGGCAGCAGGAACGATGGCTGGAAGTTGATAGGGGGATTGCCAGAAGTTGATGGATGCCTGGAGTCATGGCCATTGATGTGTTTACCAGTTGGAAGCGAGTGAAAACCGCCAGTCTATTATTTGGTTGAGGAATCTATACGATAAAGCTTGTGGCTGCCGAGAACCTTTTCTACGTCGGGGGTCACCATTTTATAATGGATAGCAAGGTTTACGATATCGGGAGAATATCACCTTCCTCCATTATCTCTTTTTGTTCTTCGTGTGGTTCAGGCGAAGAGAGAAGACTTCAAGTACAAATGCAATTTACAACCGGTTTATTTACAGGTTTCGCAGGATAGGTGAAGTGTGCTGCTCTCAGCAACCATCTTTAGCTGTGTGCGTTGTGTAGTCGCTCCGTTAGTGCAGGTGCATTGCCTCTGGAGGTACAATATACAGACAGGCCCAGCCATGGAATGCGCTCAGCCAGTGCTACTTCTAAGAGGCAGAAAGAGAGACTGAACCTGTTTCTGTTTTTGCCCTTATATACAGTTTGCCATCGTGAGCCTTGTTGTGATCTCGCACATGGCAAATGGATGCAGGTGAGGTCTTGCTCCAGTCTCAGAGATGACAATGGGTGCCGTGAGATCTCGTCCAATATGGCGCTGACTGCTTGTGCCGCTACAGGATCAAATAGGTGAAAATTTAAATATAAGGGAAACAAAAAAATAAAACCAGAAGTCAATGTAAAGTAAAAATATAAAAATGTTTTATTAATAATGTAAAGATCTATAAGGTTTTATTTTCAAAAAATATTTTTTCTGGTTTTCTATTTTTTGTAACTTTTTTTAAAACATATTTTTGTTAATATTGCTTCATTTATTTTTAACAGCCATGCAGAAAAAAGAAAAGAAAAATTTATAAATAAACAAAGAGGAATGTCTATTTAAATCAATTAGAGTTGTAGATTGAACAGAGCTGTTGCTGATGAAGATTAATGATAACGATGATGTCGTTAATTATGAATTTATTGACATCAAAACAGATGAGAGAAAGGGATTTGAACTGAGAACATAGAGGAACTGGACTAGATACCACAAGGTATTTTGTTTACCAACTGAGCCAGTTATGATATCAATAACGATGCTATCTCCCCATCAGCGATAGAAACAAAAGTGTATTTTGCACCGAAATGCCAATACGAGGGTTTCTCTCAAGGTGTCTGTCACATCCAGGTTTAAGTAGGGATAAATAGTACCTCCCGGTATTAATACTGCTTCTGTCACTAATAAGTATCTTACTTTCGTTGACCCTCTCACTCTCCCTCTTCACCTTTTTTTGTTGTTGTTGTTGTTGTTGTAGAGCTGCCTAAGGACTCAGAAGTCCTGTTACTCGGTTTCCATAGCAACTAAGCAACCAAGATCACAACAACCGATACTCTCTGAATGGGAAAGCCTGTCCCTCGCAGGATTCAAGGCCAACAATTTTGAGGGCAGGGGTAAGTTAACGACATCAACCCAGGACTGACTGGTACTTTATTTAATCAACTCTGGATTTGAACTCAAAGTATAAAGAGTTGGAAAAAAAAGGCCACTAAGCATTTTGTGTGATATGCTAACGATTCTACCAGCTTGTCCCCTTCCCCACCCTGTAGAGAGTTTAAAAGATTTGAAATAATAACAGAAGGGGGGTGAAACTAAATACTGTAAGGCAGGCACAGTTCAGGGGATGTGCAAATAATGTTGTAAGGTCAATGGCACCCATGCTGGTGGCATATAACAAAATCAAGGACCTTCTGTGATTTACTGTGGATCTCAAGAACAGTTTTAAAACAGTGCCCTTTGAGCTACATTTTTATATTGGGGAAGAGATGGAAGTCCACAGGTGCAGAATAGATAACATGTTGCTTTTGGTGAGAAAATCAGGAGTAAGGAGAGCTCAGTGACAGGGTACATTGTCATCGTGAAGAATCCAGTTCTTTGTGTTCCACAGATCCAGTCGCTTTCGCCAAGGTGGAAGAGATCAAATTTTAGGGAAGAGTGTAGTTTATTAGAATTTAGAAACATGAAAGGCAAAATATTGACCTTGGCAAGATTTGAACTTAGAATTTAAGGAATTGAGACAAAATACAGTGAGGTATTTTGCCTAATGCTCAACCAATTATAACACTCTTCATAATAATAATAATAATGATAATCCTTTGTACTAGGTCTGAAATTTGGGGGAGGAGGTTAGTCAATTACATCGACCCCAGTACTCAACTGTTACTTATTTGTTTTGTTGACCCTGAAATTATGAAAGGCAAAATTGACCCCAGCAGAATTTGAACTCAGAACATAAAAACAGACGAAACACCGCTAAGCATTTTATCCAGCATGGAAATGATTTGGCCTTCTCCCTGCCTTGAATATTATAATAATCCTTTCTACTATAGGCACAAGGGGGCAAGTCAATTATATTGACCCCAGTGTTCAACTGGTAATTATTTTATCGACCCTGAAGGGGTGAAAGGCAAGATTGACCTCAATGGAATTTGAACTCAGAATGTGAAGACAAACAAAACGTTGCTGAGCCTTTTGCCCAGTCTGCTAATGATTCTGAACAACAGTTTCTAATTTTGGCACAAGGCCAGCAATTTTGAAAAGAAAGAAGTTAGTCAATTCTATGGACCCCTGTACTTACAGATACTTTACATTATTGATTCCAAAAAGGCGGAAAAGTAAAGTTAACCTTGGCAGGAGTTGAACAGCATTTTAAAATCAGCAGAATACTGCAAAGACTTTTGTCAAGAACTCGAATGATTCTGCCATCTTTAACAAAGTACAAAATGCAAAAGAGAAAAAGAAATAATTTCCTCCAATGTTGGCAGAGAGGCCACAACAGAAGGGATAGAACTTATTTATTCAACCTCTGCATAAAGTTTCTTTCACTGAGGTTTTCTGTAAAAACATTGGAAGAAAATGCGATGGTAGCAGTTTTTAATGAAGAAAGAATACGTAAATATAATACAAAACAAAAAGTATTTAAATAGACATTTTATGCAATAAATTATTATGAGATTAGCTATAAAGTCCCGTAATGTTTAAATAAACTTTACAACTTTCAAACAGAATGGCATACTTAGTTGATGGTCTGGCCCTGGGGTATGAATTCTCAATGCACAATATCACATTTCCGGGGGTGACGCTTGTGGTAGGTATTTCAGATCACTCATCATCTTCCAGGGACATTCTTCCACTTTTGAAGCACCCAAACCACTCAAAACATTGTGTATGACCCATTGCTTTGTCACTGTAAGCTTGCCAAAGCATGCTCAATGTCTCTGTAGAAGACTTCCCAAATTTAATGCAAAATTTCACATTGGCTCTTTGTTCCAGCTTCCTGTCCATGACAAAAATCACAGACTAAAGCATACGCATGATCACAAAAACACAAATTCCACAACTTGCACAGTAAACACGGCAATGTCACTTGGCACACTTCCTCATGAAGGTTACTGCTAGCTCTCACTTTGCACACAACCATGTGCTGCCATCTGTTGGCACACTACAGAAATAATCCAGGAAGTTTTTGATACACACACAAAATAAATCAATCTTCATTAGTTTCCATGTTGAGTATTGTAGTTCAATGAACAGAGCTATAATGTATGTGGTTGAGTATCTCGTAGACACTTCTATTTTTAAAGTAAATTCTTAAGCAGAATCATCAAGTAAAATGTGTGACAGTATGCAACAAAAATTGGTTCTTTGATAGACAGGCACAGACCAGATCCATCTGAAGCTGTGGCAGCAAAAGACACTTTCCCAAGAGATCTCACAATGGCACCAAACCTTATAAGTGAAAACCAAACAACTTTATCAATCGCTTGTATAAGCATATATATATGACCAGGCTATCAGATGTTGCTACACATCGCTGGTCACAATGCGCCATTGCGCCTCCACTATATATATATATATATATATATATATATATATACATACATACACACACACACACAGATATATATGTGTGTGTGTGTGTGTATATATATATATATATATATATATATATATATATATAGGCAGTGAAAAATTATAGAGGTGGACTTTTTCCAAGAAGCAACAGCACAGGGCTCAATTTATTGAGCAATTAGATTAAAGGATTAATTTGAAAGAGACAAGTTCCAAGGTCAATAATGCTCCTCGTGAAAGCCGACATATATCTAAACACAGAGGGCACATATAAGCCGTTATAAGCATGCAAACACATAACATAAAAAAACATATATATATACATATAATAGTGTAATTCCATGCCCAAATCAAAGTTGGATAATTGCATAAATACATACAGATAAGTTAAGAAGTTCAAGCTGATGAGATAACAGTTCACAATAGTCCCAAAAGAGAAGTCCTCAAATGAATCCAATAAATAGAAAGAGTCTTACGGCCGTTTCTGGGAATGTGCAAAGAAGTGTGTAGGTCAGACCTTTTGAACTTTGGTAATTCACATTTCCTTCATCAGAGAATATGTATGGATTTGGAATTTTTAAACAGAATCATAAAATTATTTGTTGGATTGTAAAAATGTGTTTAAGAATATACAGTAATTATATACAAGAATGTATATTTATGAATATATATACATTCATGAATGTATGTATATATGTATATAACACAACGTAATGAAGACAAAGAGCTTCTTATGCAAAAAGAGAGAAGTTAGTAAATATATATATTTCGGGCACGATGACCCTGCATCAGAAGTGGACAGAGTAAAGCAATGAGTTTATACAGTACTGGCCAAGACTCACATTTTCTGACCGTTTACTTCTGAGGATGAGCTTTTGTAACTCATACATAAAAGATTATTAAACTTTTCCCTTTTCACACTGTCAGAAACACTCCATCTTCATTACTTTGTTATTTCACCTCTGTATCACAATGCTTCAAGCCGGCTACAACACTCTTCTTATACATTATATATACATACATATATATATATATATATACATATATATATATATATATATATTGCACTCACAAACATATATAGAGTCAGATAGACAGAGAGAGAGAGGACAAGATTTAAAATGTACTCCTTCCCTTTCCAAAAAAAAAAAAAAAAGAAAATCAACAAAAATGTCAGTATTTAACAAACAAATGACAAAAGTTCCCCCCCCCCTTCATCCTTTCACATAACAACAAAAGATGCAAAGTTGATGAGATAGAATCAGCTGCAGGATGATTTGAGCCAGGGAGTTGATCAGGGGAAATTGGTGATTGTCGCGGTTAAGGCTGTGATGATAACAACAACAGATGCAATGGCTGTAAAAATAGAGAAAAGATGTAAAAATATAAGATAAACACTAAAAATTATTACCATATTTCTGCAGATCTATTCTAGTTTTGTTTTAATTAAGTTTGGGAAATAATGACTAATTTCATAAAATAATTTACTCGTTTTCATGCTGGTGTTTAGAGAATAAATTAAAATAAAAATATGATGAAAGGCTTAATGTTGATCACTTAAAAAAAGGTAGGTTTTGTATTATAAAACCAGGGGCAGACTTGGGTAGGTTGGTATTAAAAGGGTTCAACAGAACAACTATAAAATAACAAAACTAAACAGAGTTACGTATGACCTATGACCTTCTTCCATTAATATCCTTAAAACTTGGGAAAAAAACTGATGCAAGATTTGCAAGGAAAGATAATCCTTATCTCCATGTTTGGTCATTGGCTAAATATGCTTCTGTAATAACTACTATATCTCTAGTTGTGTTCAGGGAATGCCTTTCAACAATTAAATTTACATACAGACACAGATATAGCTGTGTGGTAAGAAGTCTGTTTCCCAACCACACGGTTCCAGGTTCAGTTCCAAGTGTCTTCTACTATAGCATTGGGCCGATCAAAGTCTTGTGAGTGGATTTGGCAGATGGAAACTGGAAAAAGCCTGTCGTCTGTGTGTGTAAAGGTAACTTTGTGTTTGTCACCCCAACCACCACTTGACAAACAATGTTTGTGTCTTTACATCTCCATAACTTAGCAGTTTGGCAGATGAGACTGATAGAATAAATAACAAGCTTGAAAAAATACAAAGACAGGGGTCGGTTCATGCGACTAAGAATTCTTCAAGGTAGTGCTCCAACATGGCCACAGTCTAATGACTGACACAGGGTGTACTGTTGGTGAATTTCAGGAAGCATGGAAGTTTTGAAAGATGTAATGTCTCGAGAGATAACAACTGATGCAGGTAGTGAATTCCATGCTTCAGCAATTCTGAGCGTGAAATAATGTTTCTGGAAGTCACGAGAGCTGTGCTGCTTTTTGATTTTGTAAGAATGTCTATGAAGGAGAGGTAAGTAGTGGGTTATTGAAATAGAAACTTGTTACCAGTTCAAATATGTTTGAGACATTTTCACACCCAAAAGAAGGCCATTCGTTGCATTTTATGAGGGAGAATTCTCACTGCAGACAGAACTGTGTAAACAAAGCAGGATGGTTCAGAGATGAGTGTTGTTTCTCTC
Source organism: Octopus sinensis (assembly GCF_006345805.1). NCBI lineage: Eukaryota > Metazoa > Mollusca > Cephalopoda > Octopoda > Octopodidae > Octopus > Octopus sinensis. The sequence goes on along the minus strand of NC_043020.1, from coordinate 3,746,964 downwards.
TTCCCAGTGTTCAAGGTTAACGAGAAGATAACTGTTTTGAAATTCAAGCATCCATTGATCTGGACAGATGGTGCTCCATCAACCAATTCCACTCACAATGTTTTGGCCAATTCAGAACCATAGCAGAGGACACTTGCCAAAGACAGTGAGACCAAAACCATATGGTCACAATGTGCACTTCTTAACTACACAGTCACACCAAATCTACAGGCAAGCAGATGTCTGAGTGAATTTGGTAGACAAAAACTGTGAGGAAGCCTATGATATGTATGTATAGGCACAAGCATAGCCATGTGGTAAGAAGCTTGCTTCCCAACCATATGGTTCTGGGTTCAGTCCCACTGCTTGGCAACTTGGGCAAGTGTCTGCTATTATAGTCTCAGACTGACCAAAGCCTTGTGAGTGGAATTGGTAGATAGAAACTGAATGAAGCTTACTGTATGCATATATGTTCAGAAGTAAACATTGACTCTCTTCAATCAAACTCTCATTCAGACTCCAATGGCCAAAGACTAGCAACATGCTTGAAACTCAGAGTACCAAGGCATTTGAATCAAAGTGCACTGATCTATATATATATGTGTGTGTGCGTATATATATATATATATATATATATATATAAAACAAGGAAATGAAGAAAATGCTGACAAAATAATTTAAGTAAGGGGGAGTGTATTTAATTAGGTGAAAGTTCTTTTTACCGGTTGCGCATTTGTTATGCTTATCAAAAGATATTTTTTAAGAGAGATAGAGTTCCTTTCTGATAGATTTTTTTCTCTTATCAGATAAGAGAAAAAAATCTATCAGAAAGGAACTCTATCTCTCTTAAAAAATATCTTTTGATAAGCATAACAAATGCGCAACCGGTAAAAAGAACTTTCACCTAATTAAATACACTCCCCCTTACTTAAATTATTTTGTCAGCATTTTCTTCATTTCCTTGTTTTATATATCACAACTCGTGTTCCACATCTCCTTTTTTAAATATATATATATATATATATATATAGGCAGACATGCACACACACATATGTGAGTGTCTTTTTGTTTCTGTTTGTCCACCACCACCACCACCACCACCTGACAAATGGCACTGGTTTGTTTCTATGAGTTAGGTAAAAGATGCTATGAGTGTAGGAGACTGCATGCAGAGTGGAGGTGACATCATCAACCCTCTCTGCAGCTGTTATTTGGGATCACTTTCAGGGACCTCGTTGCCATGAGATCTGCCTCTCTCGTTTTGGCATTGTCAGCCATGTCTACTCCCATGAGAAACAATGTGCTGGAAGCAGAGAAGAACGAATGTCTTGAACGGACATTGTCATCACCTTTGGTAAGCTGTCTTAAGCAACTAAGAAACAAGGAAGCACCAAACTTTAAAAAATAAGCCCTGGAGTTGATTTGTTCAACCCAAACATTTCAAAGTGATGCCCTAGCATGGTCGCAGCCCAAGTAAAAAAAAAGAAAAAAAGATCTAGAAAAAAGCCAGAGAAAACAAGAAAAAAGCCCCTTACTCAGGATAGATTGCAACCACTTTTCTTTGATGTTTTGCTGGTTGAGTCAGAGACATCCTTTGAAGAAGAGTCATTGCTAGCTTCTACTTCTTCACATGAAGTTGGGGGTAACTTTTGAGCTGAGAAGATAAAGAGGAAAACACATGCATATATATGGGTGTATCAGTGTGTGTGTGTATTGTGTATATATATATATATATATATATATATATATATATACACATGTACTTGAAAACTTACATTTTACACAATAACTCCTAATCATGAAATGAATCATGGCCAGTGAAGGTAGCCATAAAGCCCAGGGTGCTTTATCCTGTCTTACAATTTAGTATAAAGATGGTTAAAAAAAAACATCTTTAGCTAAAAATTCAGACACCTTTCCTTTCCTTTCATAATCACTCTTCCTGACCCTCAGCATAATCCTCACTGTCTCTTAAAATTCTAATTTAGAAGATTTGTATTTGCATATTCCATAAACCTTCATAAGAATTGAAACAGGACACACTGCAGTTTTATATGTTCAGGAAATCTTAAAACAGTATTTATTTTATAGTTGTTGTTAAAGTTGATGCATATTTGGAAACAAATCTTAACTGAAGCAATATCTATGGTGAATGTCATGTTAATCATAGCATTTGTGACTCCACTTCTTTATTAAATTGTTCACTATAATGTATCTGCCACGGAAAAGAATAGACAAGGTCATACCAGATACAATAATGTATAAAAAGCAATAAATATTTAGCGAGAGGTATTTACATATACAGGACCAATTGACTTGTGCATGATCATTACTGCTCGCTTCCCAGTTTGCGTTGTGGAAATCCATAGTGTCAAATGGATGAACAGGAGGGATAACGTTTGTTTTGCATTTTGGCCGGTGAAATCTCAGATCACAGAGAACCATGTCATGGTCGGAGGGCAGAGTTTTCTCCACTGCAATATTGTGGATAGTATCAGTGTGATTGCTGAAAATTAAGTCTAAGACGTTTTTGTGACATCTTGTTGGTTCGAGCACCAGTTGGGACAGGAAGAAATCATCCATGAAGTCAAGAAGCAATTCCACTGCCTCCCTGTCAAGGGTTGAGAGTGAAGAACCTGGCAGTAGACTGTTTGTAGACCAGTCAACCCTGGGGAGGTTGAAGTCCCCCATCATTAAAATGTTGTCAGGTTGACACTGCTGGATGAAACACTTTATGTTGTTGAGGCATTCCTTGAAGCATGGTAGGGGCGTTTGGGGTGGTCTGTAGAGCCCAACTACTGTTAAGTTGTTGGTTTGACTGAATGCAGCGACTGCTTCGCAGTATCCATTGGAAAATATGTTCAAAGCTTCTGTTGAGAATGAATCATGAACATAAATGGCAGTCCCACCCTTTCTTCCGCCAGCATGATCAGCACGAATGGCTTTGAAATTTTTTAACTTTCACCTCGGCTTCCAAATGGAGGTTACTAAGATGGGTTTCAGTGAGGACGAAGAAAGGGATGTGGTTTGGATGGGCATCGACCCAGTCCTCCAGGAACTTTATCTTCCATTTTTGAGTATTGGTGGAAGGGCTGATGCCTTGGGCATTAAGCAAAAAGTTGAGGCGAGAGTGGATGGTTTTAATTGTTTTGGTGTTTTGTTTATTTGATTGCTTTTTAATGGCATGTGCAGTGGGGTGATAGTGGTGGATGGTGGTGGGTGATAGCCAGGATGTTTTTCCAATTCTTTTGCTAGATTCATTATAGCTAAAAAAGAAGAAGAGGTTTGGCAGATGCTTTGCTTCAACCACAGATTTGGTTATCACCTCCGCAGATTGTTCTGTAAGAACCCCCAGTTGTCCTCTGTGTTGTATATCTCCATCTCTTTCTCCTTCTCATTAAAGGCTTCATTAGGGTCATCTCTAAATCTCTGCCAGTATGATATGGGCAGAGATTTAGAGATCCTTATGCATGTATGTATGTAATAAGGAGTTGGTAACAGCAAAAGTAAAATCTGATTAGGGTTATTGTTATTCTAAGTTTAACATTGTCATCACGACAGAATTCTGTCAAAAAGTCAGAGGAGAAAAGCAGCAGCTGAAACCATTTGCAGAGCCTCTGAGACCTGTGGAAGGGAAACCCTAAGACCAGTCACTTGGTCTGAATGTAGGTAACAGAGTGACACATAAGGGTCAGATAATGGTTTTGAACTGAGGTGCCATTAGGTTGGATCCAACTAAGAAACCTGTCTGTTAGTTGGTAACGAAACGTAAAGCTCTGAATTCCATAAAACGAACAGAAACAAAAATATTTCTCACCAATTTCCTGAAGTAAGAAAACTAAATTTGTGGAAGTCAATGCACTTGTTTCGACAAACACTGCCCCATTGCTGTCAGCAAACGACTTTCCATCTAAAGAAAAAAAAAAAAAACAGATATGGTTACATAAAAAAAATTAATTAAATGATTTCTTATTTATCTTTCCAATCATTAACTAATTACAATTAGTTCTCGTTGTTGAAGACTGGGTCTTTCAATTCACATACAAATATAAACAGGAGAGAGAGAGATGGGGAAAGGGAGAGAATAAGAGATACATTAAATGTCTGATGTCACATAAGATCACCGATGGCAAATAGGCAGCACCAAAATGTCTTATACTTTACTGTTGGTGCTCATTGTCAGTTGCAGGGAATAAAATGACATAAAGCATTACCATCTTACATTTCTTGGGCATAGTGTACCTTGAGTAACACTACTCACTGTGTCCTTCTATACTAACACAGTAAGGTGTAAACTGAGAAAACTATGGCTATTGTTTCTATTATGTTGATCAGCTCTGAGGCGATTTCCTCGTTGGCTCCAGTGAAGTGCAGAGTAAGACTAAAAGACAAAGTAAACTAATCAGAGTCATGTTCCTAGATTAGTAGCACAACACAATGGCCCAAGTTGTGAGGTTATTACTAACACAACTGTCAGAAAAAAGCTACCAAACCATCTGGGAATGACACCTGAGATGAAGTTGTGCTCTCAATGCAGGTAGATTTACTTTCCTTACCCTTCTTGGTTGATGACTGGCATCTGTGCTAGTGGAGCGCTAAGAGCACCATCCGAGCATGATCGTTGCCAGAGCAGCCGACTGGCTTCCATGCCAGTGGCACATATGAAGCACCATTCAAGCGTGATCGTTATCAGCGTCGCCCTACTTGCACTTGTGCCAGTGGCATGTGAAAAAACATTCGTGCGAGGTCGTTACCAGTGCTGCTGCACTGGCTCCTGTGCAGGTGGCACATAAAAAAATACCATTTGAGCATGGCCGTTACCAGTACCACTTAACTGGCCCTCATGCCGGTGGCACGTAAAAGCACCTACTACACTCTTGGAGTGGTTGGTGTTAGGAAGGGCATCTCTGCCAGATCAACAGCAAAAATATATGAATTGTCATGGGGGTTATGGCCCTTATGCAAAGAATATAATTTCCAAATTTCATAAAGATCCATTCAATACTTTTGACTTAGTTTTGGATCATAAAAGAAATGACTAAAATTTGTGAGTTAAGGCCCCCATTAGGGTGTTATATATATATATATATATATATAGACAGACAGACAGACAGACAGATAGATATAGACACACACACACACATACAAAGATGAATAGATAGATACAACTGAGTGAGCAAACAAAAATATGAGACACAGCCTAGTGCTTTTTTTATGTTGATAAGCCTGGTACTTATTCTATTAGTTTGTTCTTGTGAAACTAGTAAGTTATGGGGATGTAAATAAACGAACACCAGTTGTGAAGCATTGATGAGGGAGAAACACACATAGACTTACATATATACATACATATATATATACAATTGATTTCTTTCAGTTTCTGTCTACAAAATCCACTGACAAGGCTTTGGTTGGTCTGAGGCTATAGCAGAGGACACATGCCAAGTTGCCACACAGTGGGACTGAACTCAGGACCATGTGTTTTGGAACGAAGTTTGTTACCACACAGCCACACCTGCACCTATGTATATGTGTGTGTGGGGGTGTGTGTATATGTGTGTATATATGTATGCATGTATATATGTGAATATATATGTGTACATATTACATGTACATCTATATATATATATATATATATATATATACATCTACACATACATGTATACATACACATCTATATCTATAGAAATACATCTATACATATACATGTGTACATATACAGCTATACATATACATGTATACATATACATCTATATACATACATGTGTATATATATATATATATATATATATATATATATATATATATATATATATACATCTATATACATACATGTGTATATGTATATATATACATCCATATATATATATATATATACATCTATATACATACATGTGTATATGTATATATATATACATCCATATATATATATATATACATCTATATACATACATGTGTATATGTATATATATATACATCCATATATATATATATATACATATATATATAAATTATTTTATGTATTGACTTAAGTCTTTCTTTGTTTGATTTGCATAATAGTGGTTTTGTCCCTAATTTAATATAATATAATATTTTATTATAAAATTGGATTCAATCCTAAATCTGATTTTTCCCTGTAAATTTGGATTTATTCCCTAATATTTATTATTATATATATATATATATATATATATGTATATAGAAGAGTTCATACCTGTTGTTTTGACCTTCCTACTAGCTTCTAGATCACATTTATTGCCAACCAGTGCCACTACTAAATTGGCACCGCCATGTTTCTGGACCTTCTTCCACCAGCTGGTTGTAGCATTTGCAAAAGAATTCTGCGAAAAAAAGAGGAAAAAAATTAAGTCATTAGAAAGTTAAATAAGTAACTAATTGAATATATAAGTTTCTAAATACAGTAAAGGGTCAGGCACTAGTGCTAAATGGACTCTCCTAAATGCACCAAAGGGCTGGACAGAAGTGTTAAACCAGATAACGGATTCAAATCTACAATACAAGAACATGAATAATTCTTCCAGTAGATTTGATCTCACAAGGCTTTCATCAACCTGGGGCTATTACTCAAGTATCAGTGGAATCAAACCTGCAACAGTTGCAAAGCAAACTCCATAACCACAGAAATATATCTGTGCTTACAAAAAAATAAATATGGCAGGCTTCCACAAAATTTCCATCAATCCATACTGCTCTAATAATCACTGATGCCATTAACATATTTGCAGTAGCTTCCAACCATGGCATAAGGTTTTATAGAAATGGCAATACACTTAGTGTTGGCTTCATAGAAAAGAGGATGGGTCATCATCATCATCATCATCATCATCATCATCATCATTTAATGTCCATGATCCATGTTGGCATGGAATGCCTGGTTTGGCAGGATCTTATGGACCCAAAGACTGCATTATGCCCCAGTGTCTGCTTTGGAATGGTTTCTTCAGTTAGATGCCCTTCCCACAGCCATCCACTTTACAGCATGTAGCAGGTGCTTTTGTTTTTGGGGACACTAGCACTAGTGAAGTTGTCATGCAGCTTTCAAGGCTATGAACCCCAAAGGAACAATTTTATGCAAGGAGATGAAGAACAGAGTGATGTAAAGTGTGGGGGAAAAGTCGGGTCTGCATATTAAATGTAGACCCTGTAGGATCTCACATATAATATATTGAGTTGAAAAATGCTGATTAACTGAGATTATCCATGCAAATACCTCTAGAATGAAAAAATGGGCTTAAATAAGGCTGGCCTCCCTTATCCAGTAAAGGAATTTAATTATGTTTTGTGTTGTTTTCATCATGAGGATGTGGAATAAGTACAGTGTTATTGGATGCTCAGGAAAGGAAAGAAAGAGGACTTCAAATTTCGAGTGGAGCTCTTCATCAGAAATATAGAAAAAGTCCAAAATCGCCGATACATTACTCTAGGCCAGGAAGGGACTTTGCCCCAGCCCCAGATTTGGTCTGTGGCACTCAGCAAGCTGTCTTGCAGGAATTCTCAGTTGTCTTTGATGTCACAAGTTTGTAGCTCCTCCTCCCTCTCATCAAATTTCTCAATTAGGATCTCCTTAAAACTCTGACCATGTGAAGGGTTCTTAAGCTTCCAAATCTTTCTTTTCCAGATTGGTCTGCTTCTTGGCATCCTTCTGGCCTGGAGTCTGAAGTCACTAGTGGCTAGTCTATGCTGTGGGGTACATTCTTCACCAGGGAGGGTCTTTGTATTGATAGGTTATCAGGTGGCTAGCTGGCTTCCTGAAGTTGGTGTTGCAGATCAAGATGTTATCTGCATGACAGAACTCCAGTAGCCTTGTTCCTTCTTCATTTCAGGAACCAATTCCATAGCCCCCATGTACATCATAGAAGATAAAAGGCTGCTGTCCGACAACACAAAAACGAAATATGACATTTGCAATTTCAGAATTCAACTCGGAAATTATCTGAGCTAAGAAGCACTGAACACCACAGCACTCGGAATATTCTTAAAGCAAAAACTTTTTTTTGTCTGTTTTTGAAAGGCTAATATATGTCTTTCAGGATGGAATTGTTTCAGTTTCAACCTGCAGATTAAGTCGTTTGCCTGCCAAGTGCATCTCCAAAATGTCTAATATCTAAATAACTAAATGAAAAAAAACAAAAAAAACATCAAGTACAAAGTCAAAATAAGGAAAATGAAAGGAACGAAGAGAAGTCTTTTGCTTTGAACTTTACCTTATTTGTAACATCGTAAACAATAACAATAGCAGAGGCACCGTGCATTTGGCTGGAATAGTTGGTAAGAAGCTGTGGTGGAATGAAACATATGGAAGAGGTAATAAACAATATATATATATATATATATACACACATGGTGTGATATGTAAATTGTTACCAAATTAAAAAGTTTAATTTCACGCATGCACATTGTTTTTGATTTTGTCATCTACACAGTTTAGTAGGGTCAGTTGGGTACTGTCTGTGAGAAAAACAGTACCATGATGCAATTCACTCTGCCAGAAATTTGGAATCAACATGCTGTACTGCTTGGCATTTGCACTGGAATCTCCAATACAAACAGATGGTAAACACACAGAACAACCATTGGCTTGCTGTGTCCCCAAAACATATACCAAGAGTGATAAAAATATCACACATCCAGTCAACATCATGATGTTTGGAGGGATCACTAGTGATGTGACATTATACCTCCATTCATCTTCCACATGGCCTCAGACTCAACACAGAGGCCTACATCAAGTGCCTGGAGGAGTCACTGCTGCCCTGGCTGCTGGGCCCAAAAACTCCATTATGATGAAGTGATCAAATGAAGCAGATGGCCTGAGTGAAACTGTATGAGAGAAAAGAGCAACTGATCCCAAACATGAGCAGAGGGCAAGGATGAAAGGAATAAATGTTACAAAGTCTGACAGGGTGAAACAACAGGAAGAAAGAAAGAGAAACTAGAGCAGGGTCAATTATGTTGGGATTACCAACAATATTCTGCAATAATTCTGGTCAATAAAAGTGCTTAACCGAAAGGGTTACAATCCAACGAAAGAGCAAAACATCGTCGATGAAATTTCTTTGCCATATTCAAAATGGCTTTGCATTCTGGGTCCAAATTCCACCGAAATTGACTTTGCTTTTCATCCTTTTGTACCTGTTGAACTCTGGGATTGATGTAATCGATTATCCTCTCCCATAAAATTTCAGGCTCTGTGCCAAAAGTTAGAAAGAATAGTTTTTATTATTGTTATTCTTATTACCATAAAGGCAGCAAGCTGGCAGAATCGTTAGCATGCCAGGTAACATGCTTAGCGGTCTTTACATTCTGAGTTCAAATTCTGGCAAGGTCGACTTTGCCTTTCATCCTTCTGAGGTCAATAAAATAAGTACCAGTTGACTGTTGGGGGTCAATGTAATCAACTTACTCCCTCCCCTGAACTTACTGGCATTGTGCCAAAAGTTGAAACCATTATTATCATTATTATTATTATTATTTAGTAGTAGTAGTAGTAGTAGCAGCAGCTCTTGATGTAGAAGCCACATTAGAAATAGTAAATAAGGAGCTGTTTAATGCCAAACTGGCCACTCTGTCAGTTGAGAGATATTTATAGAGAGGGCGCTGCTAGCTGCAATAATTGTAATATACGGGAGGGGGGGAGTCTGAAGCACTTTGAAATTTATTATTGTATGTTGATTCACCGGAGAGGGGAGGAGACAGAGGAGATAAGGGAGGGAGAAAGTGAGTGAAAGAGAGGGAAAAGAAGTAGAAGCTAAAGAAACATAAAAGATAAGTTCTGAATTTAAGAGGGCCATAAAACTCACACTGCTTTACTGACAGACAACCTGAAACCCTGAGCATATTTATAGCAAAACACAAACGTGTGAGGATGTGGGGGGGGGGTTATGTGTATGCACATCGTCATCGTCATAGTAACGTTTACTTTTCCCATGCTGACCTCACCTGTGCTGGAAGACATGGGGCGATGTAGTGAAGCATGATCTTTGAACTTTGAGCCTCACACAGGCAATGACTAGTGTCCTAGACCTTTGGCAATATTCTGTCCTTGAACTGACCTGTCAAGCAAAGTGGCCAATGCCGGTGGCATGTGAAAAGCTCCTTTCAAGGGTTGGGCCTCACAAAGGCAATGACGAATGACCGAGACCATGGCATTATGTCATGCTTGAGAAGAAGACCCATCAGACCAATTAAGATCACAGTCACGGCAGATACTGGTGTCACACAAATGGCACCTGTGCCAGTGACATGTAAAGCTATCCATTACACTCTCAGAGTGGTTGGCATCAGGAAGGGCATCCAGCCATTGAAACCATACCAAATCAGACTGGAGTCTGGTGTAGCCTTCCAGCTTGCCAGGCCTGGTCAAACCATCCAGCCCATGCCAGCATGGACAACAGACGTTAAATCATTAGGATGATGATGATGATGATGATAGTATAATAATGAAAAATAAAGCTATTTTTCAAAACTCTGCAAAGTTCTCAAATATTTATGATATTGATAGAATGATATCAAGTGATCACGTGACCGACCAGACCATCAGATGTTGCTACACATCGCTGGTCACAATGCGCTTCGCATTGTTTTAGCCTTCAAATGACGCCACCCCACTGGCTAAGCGAGCAGGCCAACAGAAGAAAGAGTGAGAGAAAGAGTACAGCAGGGATCGCCACCACCCGCTGCCGGAGCCTCGTGGAGCTTTTTAGGTGTTTTCACTCAATAAACACACACAACGCCCGGTCTGGGAATCGAAACCGCGATCCTACGACCACGAGTCCGCTGTCCTAACCACTGGGCCGGCCGTTGTGCCTCCGATAGAATGATATAAACAGTGTAAATAATTGGAAAGATGCTTATGAAAGAGTAGAAGGAAAAAACAAAACAAAACAAAACAAGTAAAAAAAAAAGAAGCAAAACAATCTGTGGTAGTTATTGGTGGTTATACAATGGAGTTTGTGAGGTTGGCTGTGTTTATGAGCGAAAGAAAGGGCTTTCCCTAAAAGCCTTCTGTCTCTATAAGACACATTCAAACTCAGAAACAGTTCTTTAAGATCTTCACCTTCATAAGATGCTAAACAGAAATGGTTTTAAAGCAGTTCTACATGAAATTGTTAACAAATGCTGAAACATATAACAAAATATTTGCAAAATAAAACAGAAGAATCAAAATAGAAAATATATAAAATAAAACTAACTCCTTCTTGTCCTGGAGTGTCCCATATCTGGAACTTGTATGTGGTGCCATCTAACTGGATTGATTTTGATAAGAAACTAGAACTGAAATAATAAAAAAAGAGAAAGCACAATATAAATTATGCAAATTATTATTTTTTTTTTTGTAACTAGAGATAAAAAGGAAAAACCTTAATTTCAAAATCGTTATTTTTGAGAAGGGGAAGTGTTACACTTTCAATTATTTTACCTTATAAAATCAGTCGTTGGTTTGAAGGTAGTTATGTTGGCATGGCAACATAAGACAAATTGATCATAAAAAGTTTCTACCATATGACTTTCATATCCTCAGCCATAAAGATGCAAAGGACAAAAAGTGTGCCAAAAGTGAACTGGCTAGAGATGAACCCTTAATGGTGAACATTAATGGGGTTCAATAAAATACTAGTGAAGCAGAAGAGCATCAACCTAATCAATTGTTCCACCACCACCACCACCACTCTTGTCCCCACTTACCAAACTCTACCAGTAGCACTAGCCTTGAATTGATTGAGGCTTTGGCTCCTTATCCATACTAGTGCTGAGTAAGGAAGCTTTTGCCTTGGAACCTAGAGAAGAACAAGAACTGAAGGAAGCAGGGGATGACACAGAATCAAGTGAGAAAAATGCTTTGGAAGATTCTGTGGAGAATTTCTATTCCAGCAGGAATCCAAAGATTCCAAAGACCATCTTCATTGTGATGATGATGATGATGATGAATGCTTCAAGAATTGTTATTTAATGTCTGGCTTTTATCTTTTACTTGCTTCAGTCACTGGACAGAACAATGCTGGGACAATGCCTTGAAGGGTTTTATTCAAACAAATGGTCCCTAGAACTTTTTTTAAAGTCTGGTACTATTTCCATAGGTCTATTTTGCCAAACTACTAAGTTACAGGAACATAAACCAACACCAGTTCTCAAGCAGTGGAGGAGGGGGTGACAAACACAAAAGCACACACACACACACACACACAAGAAGCTTCCACACAGTTTCCATCTACCAAATCCACTCTCAAGGCATTGGTTGGCCTGGGGCTATAGAAGAAGATGCTTGCCCACGGTGCCAGATAGTGGGGTTGAACCCAAAACCAAACCTTCCAACTGTTTTTTTTTTACTATATGATCTTGCATATTCTTATTGTTATTCCTCAAATCCTCCAGCCAACATGGGCCCTAAACACTGGTTGTGTGGTTAAGAAGTTTGCTTCGTATATATCTTGTTCTGGGTTTGAAATGTATTCAAAAATGAAATACTAAAAAGGCAACAATCAAAATTACAAACTGAATTTTAAAAAAATAAATATATACAAAATATAGAATGAAATAAAAACATAGTTTTAGCACCAATTTTGACAGAGAAAAGAGCAACAAGTGCTACGGACACCAAAGAGCTTGTTGCTCAACTGTGTCTCAAGTTGGTGCTTATAATGGATGGTATTTCATGGCATAAAAGAGGCATGGCCATATTGGAAAAACTTCAATTTCTTCAGCTCATATTCAGGGAAACAGTTTTGAGTGCATTAAAGCTTATAGCAGGCCCAACTTCACATACAGGCCCCAGGGTGATTCTTTTAAGATTTTTTGGGACACACACACACACACACAAAAGAGTATGTCTTATATGCCATCAAATATGGTATGTTTTCCATTAAAACCATAGCAATTAATTCATGAAGTGAAAGATGTTTTAAAATGGTTAAAATATTTATTTACCCTAAATTTGTGTCTATGGAACCAGTAAAATGTTCAAGTGTCATACGGAAGAGCATGCTGCTTTTGCCAACTCCTCTATCCTTCAAAAGAACAAAAAAAAACAAAAAAAAACATATATTCTTAAGAATTATTGCCTGCAATAGTTAACATCATATTTACAGTGTGTATGTGTGTGTGTGTGTGTGTGTGTGTGTATGCAAACATGCATGCACACATACACACAATATTTCAAACAGCTGAATAAAACATAGCAGTTAATTGCAACTCATTTTCTTGTATTTCTTTCCAGTGTTTATACACAACTCATTGAAACCAAGAACTTGTAATTATACCCGTTTCTTTACTACCCTCAAGGGGCTACACACAGAGAGGACAAACAAGGACAGACACATGGATTAAGTTGATTATATCGACCCCAGTGCGTAACTGGTACCCCGAAAGGATGAAAGGCAAAGTCGACCTTGGCAGAATTTGAACTCAGAACGTAGCGGAAGACGAAATACCGCTGAGCACTTCGCCCAGTGTGCTAACGTTTCTGCCAGATCACTGCCTTTTTTTTTCTTTATTGCCCACAAGGAGCTAAACATAGAGGGGACAAACAAGGACAGACAAAGGGATTAAGTCGATTACATCGATCCCAGTGTGTAACTGGTACTTAATTTAATGACCCCGAAAGGATGAAAGGCAAAGTCGACCTACGGTGGAATTTGAACTCAGAATGTAATGGCAGACGAAATACTGCTAAACATTTCGCTCGATGTGCTAACGTTTCTGCCAGCTCGCTTCCTTATGTATGTGTGTGTGTGTGTGTGTGTGTGTGTGTGTGTGTGTGTGTATGTATGTATGTACAGTGGTACAAGTTGTTATGTGTGAGTGTGGATGTTCTGGTGAGAAATTGCAAATAAGTAGGTGTGTCAACAAAACCATCTTTTGTGGTATTTATTCCACCCAAGATCCATAGACACACCCTCTTCACTCTCTTCACAATGATATTCTATTCTGGTTCATAAATACATAATATGTAAAATATAAAAACAAAATTCCGGCAGAGTTAAGAATTGAGAATGAAGAGGACAGCGTCACCAAAAGAGAAACGAGGAAGCCATGGCAGGAAGTGGCTGAGGTTGGATCTGAGAGTTTGATGCTCCGAGAGTAGCGGAGGAGTCATAGAATAATCATAATGTTGATGGAGGGGGTGGTGTAATGATGATTATGGTGATGATGATGATAATGGTGTTGATGATGATGGTGGTGATGGTAATGGTGGTGATGGTGATGGTGGTGGTAACGGTAGTGGTGGTGGAGATGAAAAGGAAGAGGAGTAGGAGAGGAAGAGGAGAGCGTGATGAATATGACTACGATGATGACAAGAATCACAGCAACAATGACGAAGATAATAATAATAATGGTGGTGGATATGGTGGTAGTGGTGATGATAGCAACAGAAGTGTTTTAACATGGAAACCTTCTAAACTGAAGGCAACTACCAAAGTGTGCCTCTACCAAAGTGTGCCTCGAGGTGTTGCCCTCATGGCCAGATTCTTACCAGAAGCTAAAACTGTTCTGTTCTGCCATATCAGCAAGAACTGCCAAACTGAATTTCAACTGGAGAACTACCCCCACCCCATCATCACCATCACCACCGCCACCACCACAACAACGATGTTGAGGATGATGTATTAACTCCACAGCTAACTAAATAAATAGATAAAGAGAAGGGCTGCAGTAAATGTTATCTTATTTTCATTTTATGCATTCGTTTTATTGCTTTGTGTATTTTTTCCCTTAATTCAGAGAAGAAACAAAAGGTCAGAGTGAAAAGGAGAGAAAGAGAGAGAAGCGATTGTTCTCTTCGCATTCTCTGTGCATTTGCCTTTAAAAACAAAGAGCCAGCTGCAATTACACTGCACGTATATGCATACAAAAGCATATAAGGATGATGCATAAACACATGCATGAGTGTGTGTGTGTGTGTGCGCATGAGTGTTTGTATGTATGTATATATATATGTGAGTGTGTATATATATATATATGTATATATATATATATATATATATATATATGGGTATATATATATATATATGTATATGTGTGTGTGTGTGTATATATATACAAATATGTGTGTGTGTGTATATATATATATATATACATATATATATGTATGTACTTCCTCTTTGTTTCTGGTTTGCAAGATTCTTTATGTGAATTCATGTATTGAAGCAAATTTTGTTGTGGCTGGGGAGTGTGTATTATCTAACACACTCACTGGTTTGATTTCCATTTACTTATTATTCATATTTTTCTTCCAAAATTTTCATCGTTTTTACAACCTTGTCAATGGATGTTGACTCTGTCCTTATTGGAGCTGCATTCTTTTTTATCTGTTTGTGAGCATGTGTGTTTATGTATGATTTGAGATTGGAAAAGGCACTCAGCAAGGTTGCATCCTGTCACCAGCTGCCTTCGACATGTACGCAGAAAAGGTCATGAGGAATGCAGGCCTGGAGGATAGCAGCATTGGAGTTAGGATTGGAGGAAGAAATATTAATAATCTTCGCTGTGCAGATGATACAACTCTGCTGGTGGAGAGTGGTAAGGATCTGGAGGATCTTGTCCTGCTGGTCAAGGAAGAGAGTGAGAAATTTGGGCTGTACCTCAATGTCAAGAAAACAAAGATCATGTCAACATCAGCCACAACAAACATCAACATCAAGATCGATAGGGAAGAGATCGAAGTGGTCGATGATTTCATCTTCCTTAGCTCCAAAATAAATCGAGATGGTGACTGCACAAAGACGGCGGATAGTACTAGGCAGAGAGACAATGGTCAGCATGAGCAGGGTCTGGAAGAGTAGAGACATCAGACTCACTACCAAATGCAGTTGTCTTCCCAATAGCAACATATGGATGCGAGACCTGGACACTAAAGAAAGCTGACCAGAAGAGAATTAATGCATTCGAACTTTGGTGTTGGACAAGAATTTTACAGATTCCATGGGGAGCAAGGCTCACCAATGGAGAAGTTCTTAAGCAGATAAGGCCGAAAATGTCGCGGGAAGCTGGGATCACTAAGCATAGGTTGGCATATTTTGGTCATATTATGCAGAGAAAATCCCTGGAGAAGGACATCATGCTCGGAATGGTCAGTGGCAAGAGAGGAAGAGGCCAAGAACCCGCTGGCTTGACACCATCAAGAGTGACATGAGGCCCAACACTTGAAAGGTGCCTCTCATGTGCCACTAGCATGAGTGCCAGTTATGGGACATGAGCATCAGCCACAACCACAATTTCACTTGGCTTGACGGGTCTTCTTCTCAAGCACAGCATTTCGTCAAAGGTCTCGGTCACTAGTCATTGCCTCAGTGAGGCCCAAAGTTCAAATATCATGCCTCGCCACCTTGTCCCATGTCTTCCTGGATCTACCTCTACCACATGTTCCCTCCACAGTTAGAGATCAGCACTTCTTTATGTCTTCATCCAAGTGCTTCTACCTCCTGACAGAGAAGAAAGTACATAAAGTGTATTTACGAAATCCATAGAGTAATTATCGTATTCCAATCTTCTTCATTTTTCAATGATTAGCAGATGAGCAACTCTCTTTTGATGCAGACACAACACAGGCTACACTTTCAGGTTTTCTGGATAAAGTTTTCAGAAATAACTCAATAAGTTTACCATTAATTCCGTGGAATATTCATGGATCCTGCTGCTGCTGCTGCTGCTGCTGCTGCTGCTGCTACTACTACTACTACTACTAGTAGTAGTAGTAGTAGTAGTAGTAATGCTTTGCAGCTCTTTGGTTCTACTTTCATGCCCAATGCACAATTCCTTGGCCAAGTGCCTTCTCCTGTAGCCTTGGGTTAATCTCATGACTTTATAGGAGCAAGTATGGTTGTTTCATTTTATATGTAAGCGAACATATGGTTATATCTTTATATATATATATATATATATATATATATATATGTGTGTGTGTGTGTGTGTCTGTGCTTATATTTATACCAGTCCAAAATCTAATATTGTTGAGGCTGTTTCAGTTGGGACCCCATTTGGGTCGTGAAACAGACCTTCGTTAAATAAATCACAAACTAATGTAAGTACTCAGGTCCTTACAATTGGCAACAACTCTTGAAGGCGGTACCGAATGACTGAAACCAGTAAAATAATTAAAAAGATGGTGCCATTTGTTCAGCTGTTATCAATAGCTTAAAATGCTGCCAAAGAAATTCTGCTGAGGAATGGTTCAAGAGACAACACATTAAAAATGTGTACTTTTCTTTTAAATCTCGTCAATGGTGGAATGAATAAAGAAAAGGAAGAAAAGAGGAAAGAAAACAATTCAGAAAACCAAATAATCAGAATGTTTTTCAAAGAGCAGTATGAGGCATAACTTGTGTCTATAACAGCAGCAGCAGCAGCAAGAAGAAGAACAATAACAACAGCAGCTGCAACAACAACAAGAGCAACAACAGGATTGTAACTTTATATACGGAGAAAAACAGTGAATTTCTGAGTTTGTCCCAAGGCCGCAAAGATTGAGACCGTGTGGCCATCATGCTTTTCTCAAGAGTATAAGCCAAGTAAGCAAGGCATGGCCGTATGGTTAACCAATTTTCAATGCAAATGGAAGGATCTCAATTCAATCCTAGAGAGTGACAACTTGGGGTGAATAATTCTACCATTGCATTATAGAAGCTGAGCAGATGCTTGTCATCTGTATATCATCCTCATCATTATCATTTAATGTCTGTTTTTCATGCATAGTTACAAAATAAGAGTTGTAGGTGGGAAAATTTCATAAAACCAAACATCATTTCCTTGTAATTGAAACGAAGCTTAAACAAGGTAAAAAGAAAAATGGATACCCCTGCTTACAAATGGATGAAAGTGAATGAAATTTTCCTTCATTCCAAATAACAGCACAACAGGCTCTTCAGGATAGATCAGGAGAAATTCTCTCAATTGAAAAAAGGCAAAAGCTTTGGCATTATCCTCTGTACGTTCAAAACCGAAAATGCAGCCAAAACACAAACTGAAATTGTCAGACATATCTCTGACTATACATTCGTGCTCCTCCAATACATGGGTCAAAGAAATACAAGAGCAACAATAAGACACACCAGAAATGGCACCAATCCATAGCCAGTCCTCAATTTTGTATCAGAGAATGGATGAGTGGTCAAGGCAGGGTTAACAAAAGCTGACTTGTGGTTAAGGAGCATCCAAATGAATTTTACTAGTTTTAATGATATATGAAGGCCACAGAGGCATACTAAGTGTACCTAAAAGGTGATGCTGAGACGAAAAGTACAAAATTAATGGTACAAGGTAGAAAGCACAATTGATACAATTGTTAAAGTAAAACACACTTTGGAGCCGAATTTGTAGAAGAGCAGGGAAAATTGAGCAAAAACAAAAATAATGGAGAGCAACAGCAACAACAACAACAAATCCATTTCCAGTGCACCACCAACCAAAATTCTATGAGTAGCAGTACCAACTTGTAGTACCACACTTTCATCATGCAATGTGGAAGAAGAATTACAAATGAAAATTACCAAAATTGGCAATAAAAAATACAGGCACAGAAATGTGGCTGTGTGATAAGAAGCATGCTTCCCAACCACATGGATCCAAGTTCAGTCCCACCATGAGGCACCTTGGGCAAGTGTCTATCTACATATATATATATATATATGTATATGTATGTATATGTTTGTGTGTCTATGTTTACCTCTCCACTATTGTTTGACAACCAATGTTGGCGTGTTTACATCCTCTTAACTTAGTGGTTCAGCAAAAGAGACTGATAGAATAAGTACTAGGCTTACAAAGAATAAGTCCTGGGAGTCGATTTGTTTGATTAAAGGTGGTGCTCCAGCATGGTTGCAGTCAAATGACTGAAACAAAAAAAAATAATAAAAGAGTGTGTGTGTATGTCTTAATGTCTGTTTGTCTGCCACCCCTTCACTGTTTGATAATCGGTGTTGGTGTGTTTATGTTTCTGTAACATAGCAGTTTGGCAAAAGGGACTGATAGAATAAGTACTAGGCTAAAAAAAAAATGAAGTCCTGGGGTCGATTTGTTCAACTAAAATCCTTCAAAGCATTGCTCCAGCATGGCCACAGTCAAATGACTGAAACAAATAAAAGGATAAAAGAAGAGAAAAATCACACAAAAAAAAAGAAAACAATGAAAACAGACAAAGAAGCCTTTCTTCTAAATGACAATGAAATCTCACTTCTGGAAAATAAAGAGGAAAATGGAAAGAGGAAAGATGTGCTAAGATTGACCATTCTTCAAAAATCAAACAAAACTGATTACCTTAACAAAAAAAGGTAGAATGAAGTGGACAATGATTGAAAAAAATATAAAAAGACAAAATGTCAGACTGGACGCTTTTCATGTTTGGTCTGCCAGAACATAAATGACCTGGGCTAAATAAAAATAAAATAAATATCTGCATTAGGTTTGAACCCCCAACAACTATGTTACCCTCACAGCCATTCCACCACATGCTAAGTATGCTATCAACTGGGAGTATTTGTGAATCTATTTATACTTAGCTTTGCAGGTGTTTAACCTCCTATCATGCTTGCCAGAATGGCTTGTCATTTAATTACACCTGGTGGGATACATTCTATTTACAGCATAAACTGGGTTTAATAAATCAAAGAAAGCCTTATTCAATAACAGATGCTCACATATTCACACACATATTTATAACATTTCACACACACACATTCACATGCACACACATCATTATTATGATTTTTATGCCTGTTATTTCCATGCAGGACATTGATTTAAAAGTACTTTTTGAGACAGTTTTTTTATAGCCAGATACGCTGATGACCCAGTTTACATGGCAGGATTTATAGCGGAATTGGAGAGGAATCAAGAGGTCACAAGGTAAACTTAGCAAAAAATAATGGTTTTGGTAAATAGGAAAGAAATCAGGATCCTGGTATCTTCAGGGAAACAGCCTTGCTCAACAGGCAGAAAAGGTGTAGGTGTAGATTTTATATGCTGAACTCAGTGTAAGCTACGGACGCACAAGTGATATTGTGGAATTACATGCAGACAAGCAGAGGAAATAAGCTTCCTATGTGACAAATGCACCGGAAGAATACATACAAGAATACCAGACATAGATTCTTTCAAATGCCTAAGTGGTTTACTAGGAGTAAGGCAGGGGTTGGACAAAATAATGGAAACACCTTAAAATTTCAAACAAATTTTATTTTAATATGGAGTAGGACCAGCTTTGGTTGTAATTACAGCTTGAATTGTACGAGGTATGGACTCGTACAAAGTTTGAATTGTTTCCAAAGGAATTTTTGTCCATTCTTCAGCTAAAACAGTCTCCAGTTCTTGTAGTGATGATGGTGGAGGATATCAACTCCTTATTTGTTTTTCCAAAATGCACCATTTCAATAATATTGAGATCTGGGGACTGTGGTGGCCAGATAAAATGTTTAACTTCACTAGAATGTTCCTTGTGCCATTCAATAACAACTTTAGCTGAGTAAATTGGTACATTATCATCCTGAAAGATTGTACTTCCTTCTGGAAACAGTTCCACAACTATAGGGTGGATTTGATCAGATAAAATGCTTAAATAGTCTTGACTATTAATTCTGCCATGAAGGGAAACCATAGTGCCAGTGGATTTCCAAGATATAGCCCCCCCTCTCCCATCACCACAGATCCTCCTCCATGTTTAACAGTTGGAAGAAGGCAGTCAGGGTCAAATGCTTCTTTTGGCTGTCTCCACAAGGTTGGAGGAAGTTCAGACAGTTACTACTGCTGCTGGCAACAAAGGTCTTTTCCTTTAGTGTGAAGGGTAGATTGTATGACACTTGTGTTAGTACTGTGATACAGTGTGGGAGTGAGATGGGAGCTCTGAAACCTGAAGATTTACAAAGACTAGAAAGAAATGAAGCTGATATTTCCAAAGGATGTTCATGTTAGTGTGTATGAATGCCAGAGAACAGATGACTTCAGAAAAGCACAGAGTCTAAAAGGAATCAAGTGTAGTGGGCATCTGGTATGGGCAGGTGATGCGTATGGCCGATAACAGCTGCATACGAAAGAAATGAGGACTGAAGAGAATGGAACCTGAAGACAGGAGAGACTAAGGAAAAGCTGGGATGATGTGGTGAAGGCTGACCTGTAGATGCTATATTTCATGGGGGAGACACAAAAGGACCAGGTTGACTGGCAATATGCACCCTGCAGAAGACCCATCCACTCATGGAGAAATAATTCCAAATTTGATGTAGTGATTAAGCTGTAACACAGTGTCTACCAAACTGTGTGTTGTGACACAATGGTGTGCCGCAAAAAATATTTGGTTTAAATACTAAAGGCTAAATTGCTAGAAGTGAATAGAAGTATCTCAAATGAGAACTAAACTTGTATCACTACAGCTTACAGCACTCGCAATAATAGAAAAAGCACCAGAGATAATGATTCAGTTAACTACACCCTTCTTCTATAAAAAAAAAACTGGCTCTGTGCCCTTGTCAAAAATGAAATCAGTGTTTTTTTAAGTGATTATGTTCCACAAGATATTTGCAAACATTATGAAAATATTTTTGCTTAAATAGAATTTGATAAAACATTCTGACATTAACAAGAATGTTCATTTAGATGAAAAAAGGTTTTATAATTTTTTGTTTTCCTGACAAAAAGAGATAAGAAATGTTTGATAGAAATGAAGATTTACAAGTCAAAGTAGAAAACTGGCCAAGAAAAACACGGGAAAATTATGTTACCACCACCACCAACAACAACAACAAGAACAATGATAATAATAATTGTGGGAGAGCCATTCTAGCCGTTTCAAAACACACACAATTATTAAATTAATTGTAAATATATTTAAGGAAACATCAACAATTTCAGAGTAGAGCTTAGACCTGCTACCAATTCCATTGCAACTGTTTAAAATTTGTTCATAATTTTTATACACCTTAAGTTTTCTTTTCTTTTCCTTCAGTTTTCTTTTCTTTTCCTTTTTGTTCAGTTTTTTTTTCTTTTGCATTGAGCTTACAAATAAATGAACTTGTAGTCAGGTAAATTAAATTTGAGATCAAAATCAACCAAAAATCAATGGAAATTGTAGTTGTGATACCAGTGCCGGTAGTTTGGAAATGAGAGATTATTTAGTTTGTTTATTGTTTTACAGTTTCTTTTCATTAGATTTGTTATAGAATTTAAAAGTCCTGAAAATTCTGTTCCTGCAGAGGATGTTCTTTTCGATTACGTTCTGATGCTTGGAGCTGTGGTTATAATACTCCATTGCAGTTTGAATTCAGTATCCCTTCACTTTGAACTCCATATATATTCTGACCAGTGACATCATATTGCTTAACTATTTGTTAGTGAATGTATGTTTGGGCATATTATAGTCCCTCTTAAAGAGATCATTGTGGAACTGAAATGATATCTATTACTGACTTAGGTGATGAGATTGCATTTGTAGATATTGTTATAAGGCAATTATCTTCACAGGGACATTGGACAACTGCTTTACAGTTACATGTTGGCAAGTTACTTGAAAGGAGTTTTAGGGGATCCAGCAAATTCTAGCAGATAACTGGGTTCAGAGGATCAAGCAGAACGCATAATAAGCACTTTAGCTGAGGAACTGGCTATCAGGTAATTAAATTCTGGTGTGTTTTAACTTGACTATGCATATACAGATATATATATATATGTGTGTGTGTGTGAGTGTGTGTATGTATATATATATATATACACACACACACATTTATTTATTTCAGCAATTTAGATGTCTGTGTAAAGTTCATAAAGCATGATGACCTGATGAAGATATATAACAGTTCAACAAAAAAAAAAACAACAACACAAACTAGAAAAGAAAGAAAGAAAGAAGCACACATAAAGAACCTTTAAATGTTTCTGTTGACCCTTTTGCTCCATTTCTGTTGAAATACTGCCTTTGTTTCAATGAAAGTAACTCTGTCATTATTAAGTTGGTGTTTTGAAAATAAATCAACATGAAATTTTGAAAGAAAGTTTTAATTACGATGACTTTAAACAAGAAGTTTGTATCCTGGAAGCAGAGGTGGTCTTAGGTGGGTCATCTTTCCATAGCTTCCACAAATTGATCTCATTTATATTTGGTGGACCTCTGAAAAGAAATTGCCCTTCCAACCTTAGTATCCCTTTTAAAATCATTTTTAAAATGCCCTCTCACTCTGACTAGTAATATTTGCATTGGAATAAAAAATGCCAATATATGGTGACTCCATACAATTTGTTCGTGATAAAATATAGATCAAAGGAATATGGTCCATTTGGAGCCAGACAAAGTCTTTGTTCGTTAACCTTGCTCAGTATGTAGATTAACATGGCTAAGGTAACAGAAAATTAAAGTTCAATAGTTTATTTCTAGATTCTTCCTGGTATTTTCCCCACTCTTTTGTTGAATGATTTCAATTGTAAAAGATCTTAAAATGTAGTCTATTGCTTCTTTTTGTACTCCCTCTTCTGTTCACCGAGTTGCTCTTTTGGTTTTCTCCATATTCGAGGGGACAGGTATCCAAATCATTGTTACTTGTTCATTAACTTTTTTTAGGAGAATAATTTCAATTTTCCTTTTTAACCTGACCTCGTTTTCCTGATTAAAATAGTTCCGGAGGCATTAATCCCAGTTCTCAACTGATTCCTATTTTATTGACACCCCCACCTACCCACCCAAAGTTGATCTTGGTGAAATTTGAGCTATGAATATAATGAGTTAGAAATGCCACTTAACATTTTGTCCAAAGTGATCCTGACTCTACCAGCTCACCATCTTGTAACAGTTCCAAGATTACTGGCAAATAGAAAACTATTTTTTTCTATAGTTATTCCTTTGGCAGAATCCAAGAATGTTTCATATCCCACCACCCGGCATCAAATAATGTTAAAGTTATGATGTAATCTGACTCTCATATTTCTATTATTGTTTTTGAAAAGTCCAAGAAACCTTATGTTCTACAATATTTTCTGAGTGTCACACATCTCTATGACTGGCTGAGTTGTCAAAGTAACACTCTTGGAATATTTGTCTGCATCTTCTTGTGTTTTTTTTTTTTTTTTTGAAAGATTGTAATTGTTCTATCCATGCAGTAACCAAATATCCCACCCTATATTCTGCTTAAACTGAAAGTTTAGCAGTTTATGCTTTCTAGATTCTTCTCTATTTCATGAAAAATATCCTAGAGGTGGATTCTCAGCAACTCAATATAGTTTTCTGTAACTGAGTACAAAATTTTTTGACAGCTTCAAGATAATCAGAAATTATATGTTTCCATTGCTTAGCGACCATACAAAAGTTGAACATTAATAACTCTTTTCATATAATTTTGAATGTTGTGCTTATTTACATTGTTCTGAATTAATCATGGCTTATCTCATAGTTTTGAGATTTCAATGATGTGATTATCCATTTTCAGAATGACATTGCTGAGTAGGTGAGAGAGGCAGGATCTGGCTGGCTTGAGCATAAAACAGCTGGAAATGGCTAATTCAAATGCTAAAGGGTTAATAGTGTACCATGTTGAGATCTTTTTTTTTCCAAAGAAAACTTGAGATGAGTTTCTCATTTCAAATCAGATTCACTAAATACTGAGGGTGTTTATAACTTTTTTATGCTGTTAATAGTTAAGTCATTGAATATATTTAATTGCCGGTGGCACATAAAAGGGCACCATTCGAGTGCGATCGTTAGCAACATCGCCTTACTGGCACCTGTGCCGGTGGCATGTGTAAAAAGATTCGAGCAAGGTCGTTGCCAGTACTGCCTGACTGGCCCCATGCCGGTGGCACGTAAAAAGCACCCACTACAATCTCGGAGTGGTTGGCTTTAGGAAGGGCATCCAGCTGTAGAAACTCTGCCAGATCAAGATTGGAGTCTGGTGCGGCCATCTGGTTCGCCAGCCCTCAGTCAAAACCGTCCAACCCATGCTAGCATGGAAAGTGGACGTTAAACAATGATGATGATGACATTGAGAATTGATGGCTTCTGGATTACCAAATTGAATCAACTCATGTTTTAGAGGGGCCAAATTCTTTACAATATTCATGTGTTCATTCTGTTGCAGTTGCTGGGGCTCTCCATAACTTAGTTTTATTATTATTAATGATTATAGATGAAGGGTACGAGTTGATATTAGCAAAAGCAGAGAGTTCCACAATAATTAAACAAATCATCGTTAGTATCTTCACTGTTAAAAAAAAAGATAACTGTAAAATAGAAGGAGAAAGGATGAAAGTGGAAAGCCTTGCTGAAGAACCTGGAGAAGATATGCGACATTTATCTTTACTATGAATCATTATTGTGTTGCAATGAACAAGAACACCAGCAGCCAAGTGAGAAAGGTAGCTGGGACTTGTATAATTAAGAGTAATGGATTACACTGTTGTTAGTTCTTTTTATGCCTCATGAAATCAGACATGATATACAGTGTGTGTGTGTGTGTGTGTGTGTGTGTGTTTGTGTGTGTCACTGTTGATGTGAAAGTTATCAGTAGTTGCTACTTAAGTGAAGCCATGAAACTTTTGGAGAGCCAAAGCCATATCATTGTAGTGGGGTAGGCAATAATATTTATAAATCTTCTTCTGAGTTTTCTCTCATATATTGTCAAATGAAGAAAGATTGTTGACCGGACAAAGAATATGGAAACTGATGGCCAGTCTATCTCTTATTCCTATTGATGAACATTACAAGTATCAAAGAACGGAAGAGAATATCGCATATGTTGGGAGTAAAACTGTGAATGACAAATAACGCTTTAGCAGACTTCGAAAGGTACGGAATTAACAGCTGACAGCATTCAGTAAAACTATATCCCAGAAAGCTTCTACGGGGCTAATGATAGTACCAATATTTGGAATACTAAGGCGGTGAGCTAGCAGAAATGTTAGCACATGGGGCAAAATGCTTAGGGGTATTTCATCTGTCTTTATGGTCTGAGTTCAGATTCCACTGAGATCAACTTTGCCTTTCATCCTTTCGGGGTCAGTGTACAGGGGTTGATCTAATTGACTGGTCCCCTCCCCCAAAACTTAGGGCCTTGTGCCTAAAGTAGAAAAGAATATTTGGAATTCTAAACTGGATACTTAAAGAAATCAGCAGATTGGGCATCAGGACTAGGAAAATACTGGTTTCAAATTTTGGCACAAGGCCAGCAATTTGGAGGGAAAGGTAAGTCAATTATACATCAACCCCTGTGCTCAACTGTTGCAGGAGACTGAGTCTTGAATTTCTTCATTGCTGGCAAGCCAGGATGTTTCCACTCCAAACTCTGTCTTTTGAATTCTGCCTCTTCTCCTTTGGTGCACATTGCTAGTGGAGCGGCCATACTCACACTGTAAGGTCAGAAAGAAAAATGGTACAACCAGGCTCAAACTGGCATCACATGACCACAAGAGTACCAACCATTAGCATGCATGGCCAGAAGGAGGTGTGACAACAATAAAGATATGTTATGGCGAAAGTGCAGATAATTTTTGATTTACCTTTGCACACAGGTGACATGCATATCACTACATAAGTGAAAATTTAACTATATATCACACACACACATTCACATACTCTTCTACTTGCTTCAGTGATTTGACTATGGCCATGCTGGAGCATTGCTCATAGTCGAGCAAATTGACCCCAGGATTTAATCTTCGTAAGCCTAGTACTTATTCTATCAGTCTCTTTTGCCGAACCACTAAGTTACGGGGACGTAAACACACCAGCATCAGTTGTCAAGCAATGTTGGGGGAACAAACACAGACACACAAACATATACACACATATGCATATATATATATATATATATATATATATATATATATATACACACATACATATGACGGGCTTCTTTCAGTTTCCACCTACCAAATCCACTCACAAGGCTTTGGTTGGCCCGAAGCTGTAGTAGAAGACACTTGCCCAAGGTGTCACGCAGTGGGACTGAACCCAGAACCATGTGGTTGGTAAGCAAGCTACTTACCACACAGCCACTCCTGCGCTACATGTATGTGTGTACATGATACTCATAGTATCATGTAGACACATACATATATGCACACACTTCAATCACTTCAGACATCCACAAACCCCCAAGAGCATGAATTCTAAGTTTAAATTAATCACCAAAACTCAGCATGTTATACATCATCATCATCATCATCTATGCTTTTCATGTTGACATCACTCAGACACACACACACACAGCATGCTTCATGCATGGACACACACATAGAGAAACAATAGATATGATGTACATGGGTACATACATTACAGGAATGTATATAGACTCCCTGAAACACACACACACACAGTAATCCCTCGATTATCACAGGTGTTACATTCCAAAACCCAGCCACAATAGGTAAAAATCAGCAAAGTAGAAACAGTACTGTATATATTATTTTAATTATTTTTATAATTTGTATGTATTTATTTTATTATAAATGTAAAACCACACAAAGGAGGAATCAACAATGGGTGAACCACGGTACGGTGAGGGGGGGGGGTTACTGTACACGCATACCCAGAGACACACAGACACACACACACATACTAATGACATGACTATTCCCTGCTCAGTCTATATTTAGCAGTAAATTATGTCATTGTATTTCGTTTTTGGATTAATAAGGCACAAAAAGAAACTGACTCTCCCCAGACACAACAGAATATGTCATTGTAACCACACATCTTTTTACTAACATCTCTTTCTCTCTCTCCTGCCTCTCTCTCTCTCTCTCTCTACTCCCTCTCTGTTTCTCTCATTCCTCCCTCTTTTTTACATACATATACACATATGAAAAACCTATTTGCTAACACACACACATGCACACACAAAGAAAACACTCAGGCACACCCACCCTCATATTCACAAACAATGAAACACACTCAAGTTCACACACACACACACACACACACACACACACACATCAAAATATCACTTCATATTTACATATGCAAAAAAAAAAAAATCAAAAGAAATACATCCATCCATACAAATATACAACTGCATAAACACACACACACACACACACACACACACACATGGGTACACACACATAAGCAAACCTGTATGTGTATTCACGTGTGTGTGTGTGTGTGTGTTAAGAGAGAAAAAAAATCAGGATGCAGAAAGTCCATTTTACACTCTGACCCAGAAAATGTAAACTACCGAGGGGGAAGTAAGGACTGGGGGGGAGGGGTGAAGATAACTGAGACAGGTGAAGTGATAGCGATGGTGGGGATGGTTGGAATGGTGGAAGTGGTGGCAGTGGTAAGGAGGGGTGGGGTGGGGGGTAAATGGTGGAACAAACAAAATATAACATTGCACTGACAGTAAATAAAACCAGCTGACACACACACAGACACACACACAGAGGGGGGATATGTATGTGTCTGAGTGTATATATGCGTGAGTGTATGTTTATATATATATAAGGACTGCCAGATCAATTTCCTAAAATGTAGCACAGTGTATGGTTGTGTGTGTGTGTGTGCATGTGTATGTGCACTCACTCACACGCATACACAGAGGTTATACCAAAAGTAATGCTGAAGTGGACATAGCCATTTTATTAATTGACATAGATTGGCATTAGGAAGGGCATCCAGCTGTAGAAACACTGCCAGATCAGACTGGAGCCTGGTGCAGCCTCCTGGTTTCCCAGACCCCAGTTGAACCGTTCAACCCATGCTAGCATGGGAAGCGGACGTTAAACGATGATAATGATGATGATGAGTGTTCAAATTGCACATGTTGGTGAGAGTCACTTTTCCTTCTCTAGAAAGGTTCCATTCTACAGTCTTCATCACAAGTGATGCATTTGGGCCATTATTCAACTCAACTCTCAAATCCACTTTCAAAAAAAATTCCAGTTATGTCCTGTGTTACCCACTTCTTCACTGTCCCTTTCACCTCGTCTGTGTTACCAAATCATCTCCAAACATCCTTCTTTCGGTCAAACAAGTGACAGTGTGAAGGGACCACATCCAGGCTGTATGGTGGACAATGGCCCACTAATCAGCCCAGTTTGCTCATTGCCTGACTTTCGGCCCAGGATATGTGTGATCAAACATTGTTACGATCAATGTGAACTGTTCTCAGATTCTTCTTGGGTCTCTTACTCATAATGGCTTTTCTATACTTTTTGAGTATTTCAATGCATCACTTGCTGTTCACAATGCAACTATTTTTCAGAAAAGTTAAGGAGAATGACATTCATGCCACCCATATAAAGAAGTCACTATGACTTTCTGTGCTGGCTGTTGAAACTTCTTAGGCCTTGGGAAATAGGTACGTTCCATTGCATGGACTGAGTTCAGTTGCTTAATTATAAAAATATGCCCCACATTTCACCACCAGATCAAAAAGAAATGTCTTTCCATTAACTTCAAATAATTCCAGTAGATTGGAGCAGACTTCCACTTCTCTCTCTCTCTCCTTTGAATCATGTGTCCACCAGCAAGGTATCCAATTTGTACACACTTTTTGATACTTAAAGCTTTTCACCATCTCCTGTAATGCATTGAGACCACGAGGATTATGACTCATCTGTCTGCAGGAATCAATTTTGTCCACTTGCTGGCAATTTATGTCAGCAGTAGCAGCTGATGGCCTCCCATCCTGTGGTTTGTCTTCAACAGAAGCAATAATTGAGTAGGAGTGTTTGTGTATTTAGTAGACAATACAGTTGGTTTTAGATCTCCTTAGTACAGTCTGCAGTGTTTAGTCTAGTTTAGGAGTTGTAAATTAGTGGTTACTGAGACAAAGACAGAAAGTTAGAGAAAAATGTAATTCTAAGAAAAAACACTGCTGCACACATGGACACCACATACCACAGCACTCAGACACATTGTGATACACATCTCACACACCAGTATGTGAGGCTGTCACATCTTGGCAAACATGGGTGTCACACATGTGTGAAACCAAACCCCAACAAATGAGATTTATGTGTATTTTCAAAATCCTGCTATTTTGCAGCCAAATTCAAGTTTTCCACATTCTTCTGCCTCCTTTTTTGTCCGACTGATGGCATGTGCAAAGTCCCACCAATTTTCCATGATTATGGCATTCCAGGTCTGAAAACCAAAGTCCAATGAATATCAATTACTCTCATAAAAAGCTCCAATGAGCTCAGAAACAACGAAACTGGCCCTGGGCTGAAATGTGATAAGAAACTTCGCTCTTGATTTAGTGAGAAGTTTTTACTGTCCCCCTACCATCACTTGACAACCAATGTTGGTGTGTTTATGTCCCTGAAAATTAGTGGTTCGACAAAAGAGACCGATAGAATAAGTAGTAAGCTTACAAAGAATAAGTCCGGGAGTCATTTCCTTCGACTAAAGGCGGTGCTCCAGCATGGCCGCAGTCACATGACTGAAACAAGTAAAAGAATATACATGTATATTATGTTGTAAGGCTTCAGCAAGTAAAATAGCAGTTTATCAGCCGAGAGAGTAAAGATTATACTCTCTCTCTCTCTCTCACATTTTCTTTTATCTCTTACTTGTTTCAGTCTCTGCAGTGCAGCCATGGTGGGACACCATCTTGTAGAGTTTTAGTCAAACCGATTGCCCATAGTACTTATTTTTTAAGTCTATTGCTCTCTTTTGTCGAAACAGAGACATCAACAAACCAACACCACTTTTCAAACAGTGGGAAGAAGGATACAAGCACATATATAACAAGCTTCCACACAGTTTCCAGACTCAGTCACAAGGCATTAGTTGGCCCAGGAGTATGGCAGAAGACACCCAAAGTGCTGTGCATTGAGACTGAACCTGGAACTACAAGGTTGTAATGCAAGCATCTTAATCACACAGCCATGTCTGTGCCTATATATATATATATGAGAAAGCCTATAGGAGAAGGAGAGTCTTCGAAATATGGGACCAAAAGAGGCATTGGCTACCAGGGTTGACAGCAGTATGACAGATAAAGCAATTAAGAATATGAAGATGGGGAAAGTCCCTGGTCCATCGGGAATTACTGGCAACATGCTTAAAATACTGGGTGGACAGTGGTATGGGCTGGTCACACGCACAGTTAATCAGGTAGTCCAAGAAAGTGCCATACCCAACCACTGGTGTGACAGCATTATGACCAACTACTAAAAAGGTAAAGGAGATGCCTTAGACAGAGGGATCAAATTGCTGGACCAGGTGAGAAAAGTTACAGAAAGGGTCATAGTTCAACTAATTAAGAAGAGAGTTAACCTAGAGATGCAGTTTGGTCTTTCAGGTGTAGGAGCAAGGGTTTGAGCCTTAAAGTTAACTAGATGTACCTGCCATGATCCATTGGGTCATAACCACTCCAAGTTGAAAATGCTGATGCACAGCGGGAAAGGAAAACAATAATATTTCAAACTTGATGCAATGGATTTCTTAAGCAACCCAGTTCTCTTGGCTTCGGTGTGACAACAAAAGCATGACCAAGTGTTTCCTCTTTGAAAACGTTTGAAAGGCCTTCAACTTGTTTTCTTGCTTCTTTCTTTGCCATTCTTTGTTACTCCGGTTTCAAGTGAAATACTTTGGTACTTCAGCATAAAGTAATGTTTTTGCAAAGTCATTATTGACGCACAGTGAAAAGAATTCCATCAATGTTGTTCTCATATGTTGTTCATTGACAGTCATCATCATCATCATCATCGTTTAACGTCTGCTTTCCATGCTAGCATGGGTTGGATGAATGACTGAAGGCTGGCGAACCAAAAGGCTGCACCAGGCTCCAGTCTGATCTGGCAGAGTTTCTACAGCTGGATGCCCTTCCTAATGCCAACCGCTCCGAGAGTGTAGTGGGTGCTTTTTACGTGCCACCGGCACAGGGCCAGTCAGGCGGTACTGGCAATGATCTTGCTCGAATCTTTTTACACATGTCACTGGCACAGGTGCCAGTAGGGCGGCATTGGTAATGATCACGCTCGGATGGTGCTCTTGGCACCCTACTAGCACGGGCACTCGAATGGTGCCCTTTTATGTGCCACTGGCACGAGCAATGTTCTTTGTTCATCAGATGAATTTGCAGTCTCATTATTGTGGCTGTTCTTTCATGGATTGAAGATCCCATAATGGATGCAGCTGCTTCGGGTGGTCCAATATACCACTTCACTGACATTATAGGTTTACAAAGTCTAGACAAGTATCTTCAGCTAGCAGGCCATGCTACTCCAGACTGATGATGAGCAAAAACTCAGAAACATGTCTCTGGGTGCAGGCTTAGCTGGATGGGGGTGCTTATCTCCCCCTTGTAAACAAAAGGACACAGGAAATGTGTCAAGGCCGACAGGAAGCGTTGATGCTTCCTAGGGCTAAATAGCGGTGGTGTGATTCCCTTTATGCGACTGTCACGTTATTATTACTGCTTCCAGAGGGTCGACCAATTGCTTTATTTCACTTGGTACTGACTCCAGATGAGAAGGGGAGGTAATTTGGTGATGTTTCGATATAACTTGCAGACTTGTTAAAGACACAGCTGACCCAATGAGCTGTGGAGGTACAGCGCTTGGTAAATACCCGTAAAAAGTTTTTTTTTTAATTTATGTTTGTGGGTGGAAATGCATGCATTTCGTCTGATGTCAGCATAAAGTGAAAGAGAGAGAAAATGGACAGGGACGTGTGTATATGTTGAGGGGGGGGGGTAGAAAGGTGTTGTTCTGTGTGTGTGTGTGTGCGTGTGTGTGAGGGAGAGTGACAGCATACATTTTTTTTTTATTTTTCCTCGCATCTTTTTGAGTAATTAATTGATTGAGAGAGAGAGAGAGAGAGAGAGAGAGAGAGAGCGTGTGTTGTCAGAAAAAGAGAAAGTGTGTTGTTGTGTGTGAGACAGAGAGAGAGGGGGAGAGAGAGTAATAGTGTAATTTTTTGGTTTTTTTATTTAGTTTTTCTCGCATCTCTTTTTAAAGAGTGTGTGAGTGATTGAAAGAAAGAGAGAGAGAGAGAGAGAGAGAGAGAGAGGTGTCATGTATGGGTAAAATGGCTAGGATCAGCCACACACGCACACAAGCATACGTACACCCACTATCTGCCATATACACACGTACATACATAAATACATATGCATATATGTGTATTATGTGTGCATGTGTGAGAGAGAGAGAGAGAGAGGGAGGGAAAGACTCCCTGTCCATTTTCTCTCTCTTTCACTTTATGCTGACTTTAAACGAAATGTACATATCCAGCTACAAAAATCAATAAATAAAAAGTTTTTACGGAATTTACCGAACGCAGTATGGTAACAGCTGAGCTGCGCGCGCACACGCATTCGAGTCAAAACGAAAGATTGCCAATTTCAAGAATCAAGAAATCTCCAAAACTGACACCACGAGGACAGCTGCGGTTTTGCGTTTCTGACTCAATAGGCGTCGTCAGCACAGCAGTTGTACGTTATTTTCAGCAAACGAGATACGTTGACAAATACCGAAAAAAAGAGCAGAACACACACACACATATATACACATAGGCAGACAGACTGAGAGACGTGTAACATACATACATACATACATACATACACACACACACACACACACGCATACTAACGTGGGTTGCTTTATTTATAATCATATGTACAAAAGAAAAATTAAATGGACATATTTAAGTAGCGTATTACACTTATTTTTACAACGAAAAGTGACTGGGGAAGTTTATGCCGTTGTTGGCTTTGTCTGTCGAAGATTAGGTAAAATGGTAGAAGTAGCTGTAACTTGCAGAAAGTCAAAAAATATATATAAAGGGGATTTAAGTTCGTAAACAAGTGCTTAGTCGATTACTAAATAAGTCTGGCGACGACGTATAAAAGAGAATATTGTAAAACATGTAAATGTACAAAGTTTTGGTTTGAAGCTATTAAACTCAGTGTCTACTGTTTTATTGATTTGGAAATAAAATTTCATGTTCTTGTACACACATATTTCAATTTTTACCTAAATAATCTATAAAGTCAATTCAGTAAGACAGTAAAAATTTACAAAGCTACAAGACTGTCAATACGGTGCTTTTTGCTGATAGACGATAGGACATGTCCACCTAAGTTTTGGTTTCTTTCCTGTTAAACATCGATGTCTCCCCGAGTTAATTATTGCCTGCGATTGCTACTGTGGTAACTATTATAAGTAATAATATCATTATAATTACATTATCATTATTTTATCACCACCATTATTAATTACTACCATAACAGATTTAATAAAATTACTGAACATTTCAAGTTTCTGTTGTACAGGAGCAAGCCGGGATGTTGTGGCGGCGATCATGTCTTGAAGAAGAACATTAGTTATGCTTTAAGTGGAGAGAAATGCTTGTGGACTGGTTCAGCAATTTGACCGAAGCCGAAACAACACATTTAGAGGTTTCTTAAAAAGTACAGGAAACTTGGTTTTATTTCTTTTTCAGAGAAAGAAACAAAAAAAAAACACAGAGAAGAAAATAAAAGGTCATGATTATTGATGCCGACTTTTCCCAAGACATTAATGGATCAGTTGTAATTATTTCCAGTTTAAAATCATTATCTCCACTAATATATACACAGGGTTTCAGGCTATGAGCTTCCACAACTTTACCCGCCATCTAAATTAAACTTCTTTGTCTTAAAGCCAACATCTCTCTCTCTCTCTCCCTCCCTCTCACATACACACATTCACGCGCCTGTGAACACAATTCACACAGATACAAGCCTATATAATAGTGTATATATTTATCAATATGTTATAACTATACAATATATACATTCATATATATATATATATATATATATATATATATATATATATGAATTATATATATAAAAATTTCCCTGTAAGTTAGGAATAATATTCCCTCAAATAATAATAATAATTATTATATATATATATATATATATATATATATATATATATATATATAGGTAGATTATTTAGAGCGAGTGAAATTATATCTAATAAATAATGCAGTGCCAAACATCCCTGAAAAAGACAAAATGTTTACAGCTGGTATGTCTGATTATATATTTGCTCGATCGGAGGCGACCTGAAGTTAATTCATTCGAGACACAAGAGAGCCCCTCTAAGTGGTTGATTGCTTGGGTTATTAGAAATAGTTACCAGTTACCCTCAGCTCACACCATACTATATCTTTAATGACGATTCGTTCGTGATACAAGAGAACCCTCTAAGTGGTTGCTCAGTATACTAGAAATAGCAGCTTCCAACACGCACTGCACTCGCCTTAATAATAGGGACTTTCCCACGTCAGACAATGTTATCCTAATTACATTTGTCTGAAAACCCCAAAAGTAATAAATGCGGAATGGTCATGACCCTATGCCTTGGCTGGGGGTTAACCTAGGACTAAACAGCACACATCCATCCGTACAAACGGGATAAATATGTAAGGAAAGAAGGTTGATCCGATTTACAGGGAAAAAAAATCACCGGAGAACTTTCAGCTAATTCTTCCAAATCTTTCTGTTAAAACTGAATTGAAACCATCCGTGGGCAATTCTTTTTTTTTTCAAAATATATATCGTAATCCAAATATCTCAGATAAATTTGCCCCAAATCAGTTCCTATGGAGAAAGAACTATAATAAAAGACGTCCCGTCCATGACCACTTCGTCTTTTTTTTTCCCTGATATACTAGGTCCACATCATCAAATGTATCTTTTTCTAAAGACATGTAATGGTGTGATTTGAGGGAGAATTGGCTATTTTTGTGTATGTATTTGCGCTATTTGTCAGGGATCTTTCAATATCGAAGGCAGTGGAGATGCAGAATCGTTTAGTTCCAACACCCGACCCCCATCCACGGTCAACTTTACCCTTCATCCATCTGAGTATCGATTAAATAAAATACCTGTTAAGTACTGAGCAGATTTATATAATCTTAACGTGAAAGGAACTTTAATTCGATGACTTAAAACTTTGTCATTCATCCCACTGGAGTCAAATAACTGAAGTTCGAGTCACGTACTGAGGTCAATTATACATGTGTGCGGACATAGATTCCAGATTTGAAGGAATTTACTAAAACAGAATGAAAAACACTTCAGGGATCGCTCCGAGTGGAAGAAATAACAACCAAATCTCTATTATCACACACTTATTTTTTAAAATAAATAACGAAGTATTACATTGTCGGTCAATAAATGTAGATAGTTGATTGACGAAAAATGTTATCGATAAATGCTGACGGTTGAATAGTCTTTGATAAGGTCGGGGCCGATTACATGACAAGGGGTCGAAACAATAACAATATGCAACATAAACAAATATTTGCGTTGCACTTAAGAAGAAATTGAGATCAGCAGAGGAAGTTTTTAATAACTCTCAGACTCGATACCATAGAGTTATTATTTCATCATCTCAACCACTCAGATGGGCCTTTTCTTTCTATCACCCTCAAAATTTCCAAAAACTGTACCAAATAGAAATGCTTCGTACGAACCTATGCATGCATGTGTATATATATATATATATATATATATATGCATGCGTGTAATTATTTCAAAAGTAAAGAAACGTTTCACTGTTAGACGATGGAAGACCAAGAGGCACATAAAAATGAATAGAATGTTCGTCAAGATACATGAATAATGTTTTGTGTGTGCGCCTCAACATACATAATATACATATGTATACATTGGCTTCTCAAATAAAGACCAGTATAGCAAGGTAGAAATGAAGAAACTGCGGAAACATGCATTCAAACATGCACACACAGACCTTCGTGCATACGTATACACATACAAGCATTGCTCCAGCTGGGGTATCTAGAACAAAATGAAGACCGTCACATACATACATACATGGATGGTACTAACGTACAGTGGCCCAGTTTGATAAAATGAAATGAAGCATATGACATTATACTCAAATACATACATAACACACACAGACACACACACACACAGATGTAAGGCAGATGTCATCAGCAATGATGAAGACAATTATCCGTGTTTCCAACCCAGTTCCCGGTAAACAGAATTTCGTCGTCCCAGGGGCCGTGGTTCGATTTTCAGCATCGACTTGAAAATCAATCTTGTATAGTATCGATTGAACGAGGTTTGTGTATGTGCTTATGATGATGATGATGATGAAATTTTGGGAAACAGAACTTTTAGAGAATAGAAGAAAGTATAAATGAAGGAGGTGAGGGAAGAAGAGAGAGAGCGAGTCGTGGTGACATTAATGCCTTTTCCTAACAATTAGAACAAAAGACAATGTTAATTAATTAACCAGTAAAACAGAGCAACAACAACAATGATCGTTTACAATAAAAAAAAACACTACGGTCAGATATATATGGGTACCATTTGAGAACAGTGGTCCCGGTGCGCGCACTCGCGTAGTCGCGCATCCGCGCTAGCTAGTCGTTACTAGTCGATCCTACAACGACTACCACCTAGCAAAGTAAATAAAACACGAAATAAATCATTTTTGTTAAACAAAGTAACTAACACAAAGTAAAGATCGACTAGTCACGACTAGCTAGCGCGAGTACGCGAGTACGCGAGTGCGCGCACCGGGACCACTGTTCTCAAGTAGTACCTATATATGTAGCAAAACGAGAAGTTGTGATGTTCATGCATCTGCCAGAAGCAGCACTATTACTCCTAGTTGTAGTATTAGTAGCATTAGAGTACTTACCCCAAAGAAGACCAGTTTTACGTTTCTCACCAACATTTCCAGTTTTGTTGGTTTACAAGTTTTGTTTGTTGTTTATTTTTAAAGTTATCCAAATTTGTAAACAAACAACGACAGAAGAAGAGAGAGAGGCGGTGCTTGCAATTAACGACGATGTTGACGATGATAATGATGAGTTATGTGGCGAGATAAATAGATGTGGATGACGGGGGTGCGCGGAGGTAATGAGAGAAACAACAGAGAAAGTTGGAGCTTAGAAGGTAGAGTGTTAAACACGAACGATGGTAGCACAGCTCACCGTCCTTCTTTCTGTACAAAACTGTCGGCTTTTGTGTTGTGTTATGTGTGTGTGTGTGTAGATATGTAGTGTGTGAGTGGGACGTGTGTGTGTTTTGTGTTTGTGCTGTGTGTGTAAAATGAGTTGTGTGTCGTGTTAAATGTTGATGTGTTCAAAAAAGTTAGCAGTTGCTTTCTGGTGGGTATAATTAAGCGTGTGTGTAATACACCTATATGTGTGTGTGTATTAACAAAAGTGGATCTGCATGTCGGGGCATAGTTGTGTTTTTAAATTAATATTTATATATATATATATATTTATTTATTTATTAATTTTGTTTCTCCGTTTTCTTATTTGTATTATAAATTTACGGTAAAAATATTTCTTTACCTTCATCCGTTTAATACATTAAATGAGTTAATTGCATTGCAATTAAAAACATTTATGTATTAAGACTTATGGGTTCTGTACCAACAGTAAAATTGAGTTTGATAGAAGAAGACTTGCTCTTCCTTCCCTAGAAGAAAAAATTCAAAACGGACCATGTTAACACCAAAAATTATTTACTTCAAAAGGTGCTTTTTTTCTATGAAAATCCCTATTTTTTACGATTTTTTCACTGCTGTGTCGCCACTTTTCGGTGTGTTTCAACCAGAAAAATGTTCACTTGAAGAGAATAACAAGCTACATAATGCAACATTTTTACTTTTCAAAAATACCAATTCCAGCGGGTCGAAGCAAACCCGAGCAACGCCGGGCGATTCTGCTAGTATTGGATAAATGCTATCCCATAGTGGGTTACACCCATAACCCCTATCTTACTTTGTACTATATATATATATTACTTATTTATATCCATGACTTAAAACATTGTAAACACCAAATCTTTTATTTTGTGTATATGCATAGCTCTCCATTCCTACATAAACTTTTGGCTTTTGTGTGCGTGGTGTTTCTAGATGTGCTTAATGTAAATCTTGATCGCAAGTGGTATAATTATATATATATATATATATACATACATACATGTATGTATGATGAGAAAGAAAGAGGAGAATTATATCAAAATAACTGTGTGTCTACATGTGTGCGTTAATATGTGAATGTGTGTATAGATGTTCTATATATATGTATATATATAAACATACATACGCGTATTTAAAATATGTATCAATTTACCATGTGTCCTATACGTATGTTGTATATTAGTAATACAAATATATCTTGCTCGTGAAAAGTCGGAGTATTATATACGTACTTTAAGGCAGTAAGTATATCTATGTGAGCTAAGATTCCTCTGTATAGATATTTATTGTATGTATAAACTTGTACGCATATCGACATAAGAGTGTGAGTCGAGAAGTGCGTGAACCTACATAAGTACAGACGTATATATGTGTAACTGTGTGTGTGGAGGGTGTATGTCTAGTTGTGTCCATAAACGTATGCGTGTGCGACTATAGATGGATGTGTGCGTGCGTGTATGCACTCATATGCGTGTATGAGAGGAGCAAATTAAGAAAAGTGGGTGTCTTGTTTTGTCGACTATTTACTATGAAATGAATGCGTGTATGTCGTCTTGTTAATGTTTAATTCGCTATTTTAGACGTCATATGTGAGAGAGAGAGAGAGAGAGGACGGGAGAAAGGGAAAGAGGTGAAAAAGAGAGAGAGGGAGGGAGAGCAATTAGTACACCGGTCTAAGAACAGGTGCTTGTTTCTGTATATTAAATCCAGTAACATAACAGTTGGAAAGAGTTCGATGAAATCACCGAGTCGACTAAATTCTTGAAGGAGATCTCCTACTATAGTAACGGTTAAATGACGGAAAACCGTAAAAGAAAATACGTGTTCGTATATGTGTCTCTTAGCGTCAGTAGGTGCGCGTATGCGTGTTACGTGCCTCTGGTGGTTCCTTATGACTTTTGGGGGTCCGTATAAGATTTTACTGTTAAAATTTATCTGCAATGAATTGTTTATACTTATCCAACGCACAAAATATTCTAACAAGTTTTTTTCATACAGTTGTTAATAATATTTCATAATAAAAATATAAGAGTTTTTTTTTTTTTTAACCATTGAATGGCTATGGGGTCCACCCGAGTAAAAAAGGAATCAAAGGGTCCACAGACGAAAATGGTGTGAACAACTATTCTACAGTAATAAAAATAATTTAAAAAATTTGCTTGAAAGACGGGAGAAAAGAACTGGAAACACACATAAATGAAACAGAGATACTGTCCATTTTATGTTGTGTCAGGACCGTCTTAGCAGCCCCGGGTCACTGCACTGTGCTGAGTATTTCTTGACAGCGAGCCTCTAGACCCTAGAGGTGGTCCCCGGGCAACTCCCCAATATGCTCATGCCTCAAGACGACATTGGTGCATGTGGGACTCCGCCCCACATCCATTTCCTCCTGTTTTGTGTTAGTGTTTTTGTTATTATCGTTGATAGACATAGAAGCGAGTGCGCGCATGGGTGTAGTGGGCGATGGAAATGATTACGTGAGAATGGATTATATACTTGTGTGTGTGTGATCATCATCATCGTCAGTAGCAGCAGCAGTATCATTTAACATCCATTTTCCATGCTGACATGGGTTTGACAGTTTGAGCTGTTCAGACTTCGACTCTTTCTATGGCCGGATGCTCTTCCTGACACCAACCACTTAACAAAGCGTGTTGGATGCTTTTTATGTGTCACTGGCACAAGTGTGTCTATGCGGCACCAGCACGGGTGGCACTGGCACCTGAAAGGACAAGCCTTCCTTAAAGACAGTAGGGGTCATTTGCCTGCAACTTCTATCAAATTATGGGACTACATAAAGAGCCTCTCATAAGATCCTTGGCACAAACCATAGCAACAATATTGCTCTGTTCTTTGCTAGGTTAACCAGCTCTTAATGATTCAGGTAACTTGGCTGATGATAGGTAATAAGAAGAAATATAGTTTGAAATGTAAGATGTTGGCATATTGTGGTACTAAAAGTACTTCATGAGTTCAGTATTTCTTCACTGAAATCCTCTTAGATCTTGAAAATCAACAGGGAAAAATCATAACCCTCCACCACCCACGAAATCTTAGGCAATTTCTCAAGAGGTTGCAAGACATTTTTATTCAACTATTTATTATATTATCTAAACAGTGTGTATCACATGCTCTTACATATATATATATATATATATATATATATATATATATATATATATATATATATATATATATATATAGAGGGCATTATTATACATACATGCCACACGCTAAGAGGGACAATTAGTCATTTCTACCAAAAATTTTACTAATCCCACCGAATGCAATTTTTCAAAGTAAGACATTTAAAAATATAGACTTGTATCACCTGTGATTTCATACCTCTGTATTCTTCAGCAAGCCTGAATGTATCATAAATAAACGACCTTTACCGGATGTAATATATGTAAACTCACCCATGTGCTTCGTTGATGTTGATCAGTTAGCTGCTCGGCTTAAACGAGGCAGGGTCGTTTATTTATGATACATTCAGGCTTGCTGAAGAATACAGAGGTATGAAATCACAGGTGATACAAGTCTATATTTTTAAATGTCTTACTTTGAAAAATTGCATTCGGTGGGATTAGTAAAATTTTTGGTAGAAATGACTAATTGTCCCTCTTAGCGTGTGGCATGTATGTATAATAATGCCCTCTATATATAAATTAATATGTTCAAAAAGAATTATTTTCGAAATTTTTTCTCTTATGAGGTCTTTCACGCTATCTACCTGATAATTTCTTGTTAAGTTTTCCTTATTAAGAAGTTGTCCTTAATTGCTAAATTTTTATTCGAAATTTTTTCTCTTATGAGGTCTTTCACGCTATCTACCTGATAATTTCTTGTTAAGTTTTCCTTATTAAGAAGTTGTCCTTAATTGCTAAATTTTTATTCCTATATATATATATATATATATATATATAACAATTGCAGCGTGGAAGGTGTTTATAAGCCATTTAAGAAACACACAAAAGCCGTTCGATTCACTCCAACATTTAAGTTTAATTTGTCAAAATATTTTCGTCGCTAAAATCCGCGACCTGTTCACTGACAAAGTCCGAGATGCAGCACGGACTTTGTCAGTGAACAGGTCGCGATTTTAGCGACGAAAATATTTTGACAAATTAAACTTAAATGTTGGAGTGAATCGAACGGCTTTTGTGTGTTTCTTAAATGGCTTATAAACACCTTCCACGCTGCAATTGTTTTCGTTTCAGCACACGATCTCAGATCAAATTACTTGCTATGCGAGTACATCTCCCTATATATATATATATATATATATATATATATATATATAAATGTATGTATGTATATATTAATAGTTATCTCCAAGCTAACATGGCAGTCTAAGAAAATAGGATGAATGCTGCCATTGATTAGCTCCAAGAGGCCATCACCTCTGACTAGCTATGTGACACACAAACCTGTGTCCATTATAACCTTTGAACAGGAGAGGTCAGCAGCTTCCCGTTGCTGGTTTGACATCCACAGACTAGTTTTGGGGGTAGTTGCCCCTTATCAATATGGAGTGGCCGAACCCAGCAGGCGTTGCCGCTGACCGACTGTTCGAAGGTTTGTTCATCCTATTTTCCTGGACTGCCATGTTATCTTGGCGATAACTCTTGATATCCAGTCCCGCTGCCGTAGTCTCCTTTAGAGGGATTTAGAAATATTAATATTTCTATTTTTGAAAACTAGTGGATGTATTCCACTGAATTTAGGTAAATAAACCTTCAGACAGTCAGTCAGCGGCAATGCCTGCTGGGTTCGGTTTCTCCACATTGATAAGGGGCAACTACCCGGAAACAAGTCTGTGGATGTCAAACCAGCAAGGGGAAGCTGCTGACCTCCCCTATTCGAGGGATATAATGGACACAGGTTTGTGTGTCACATAGTGATAAATTTGGGTTTAGAAAAAAACTCTCAAAAAAGGGGGGTGTTGTGTGGACGCCCCCAGATGATAAGTAGGCTAGTCCAATACGTATAAATAGTGAATGTGATAGGTAGACGAGAAGCGTCTCATAGAGCAAGCCGGAGCCATCGGTAGACTAGACGTCGAGTTCTGTTGAGTCGAGTCGTTGGAAGTGAGAGTTGAGTAGTGGTATGTTATTGGTGAAGGCACGCCATCCGAGCTAGCTAGAGGCGAAGGCCTCTTGGAGCTAATCAACAGCAGCATTCGTCCTATTTTCCTGGACTGTCATGTTAGCTTGGCAATAACTATTAATATCCAGTACTGCTGCTGCAGTCTCCTTTAGAGAGATTTAGAAATATTAAACACACACACACACACCTTATAAACAAGGGCAAAAGAAAAAAAATTCTAATGCCAAATATGCCGAAAATAGACTTAAATCGTCAATAACCATATAATTCATCTCTATAAGCACGTGTCTTGGGGGCCGATTCAATAATAAATTTCTCTCAGTTTGCTTCGAGACGTGTGCTTATAGTGATGAATTATATGGTTATTGACGATTTATGTCTATTTTCGGCATATTTGGCATTAGAATTTGTTTTCTTTTGCCACACTAAAACAAAATCATGAACAAAGCAGCCGTGACTGTTATCTAATATTAGAGTTAAAAGCAGAAGTCATTTAAATATTGATATCTAAGAGTATCTCCTTCAATAACATACTATCTTTGTTTTGTCATCATACTTAGAGATTACATATTTACTTACCCAACACTGAAGTGTTGGGTAAGTGAATGTGTTTGTAGTTTGTAGATGAAGTGGGTTCTTTTGGCATTTGATACCTAGGTGTGTGCATGCATGTCTGTATGCATCTGGCAAATGGCCTTGTTCAATATGCAAGTATAAACTCTGTATAGTGTAGTTGATGTAATCAATGGACTTACACGAGATGTAGTGGGATCAGTGATAGACTGTCCAAAGATGTAAGCTTCATGTGCAGTAGATGCACCGGTGCAGTTCATGTAAGCTCACTGGAAATTGAGTCTCTTAAATGCCCAGATGGCTCATTAGAAGTGGCTGATTGCTTCTGTCACATTGGAGATGTAATTAGTAAGGGAGTCGGTTGCTCTGAAAGTATAACAGCTGGCTGGAAGAACTGGCTGGAAGGAGTTTGGGAAGCTGCTACCATGGCTAACAACAAAAGATATTTTTCTCAAGTGTGAAAGGCAGACTGAATGATGCATGTGTTAGAACTGCAAAGCTGCATTGTGGGGTAATACAGGGCTTGAATGCAGAGGATCTGATAAAAATGGGAAGAAATAAAGTGAGCATGCTCTGCTGGATGTGCAATGTGCACGAAGATGAAAGAATTAGTAGAAAAGGGCTGAGTGAAAAATTGAGTATTGGAGGAACCGATGGTGTGCGCAAGAAAGAAGACTGCACAGCAATGGACATGTGATGCATGCAGACGGGAACAGCTGTAATCGGTAAATGTAGCTGGAGCT
The DNA here is from genome assembly GCF_006345805.1 of Octopus sinensis. Taxonomy (NCBI): domain Eukaryota; kingdom Metazoa; phylum Mollusca; class Cephalopoda; order Octopoda; family Octopodidae; genus Octopus; species Octopus sinensis. The sequence continues at coordinate 3,702,652 of NC_043020.1, read as the reverse complement.
TCCAGGAGAAGGAGAGCCAGGAAGGCATGGGATGAAATAGTTATGGCTGACCTTAGGACCCTGAGACTGAAGGAGATGACAAAGGACCAGGATCTCCTTTCATCAGCAAAACTGAGTTCTAGAAGTGCTATGCTTTGTACTCTCCACCTATGTCACAGGGACACCTTTCTCACCCCCATGCAGTGAACCAGCCTCTTTCCCTACCCCCATTCCTGCATGTCATCCCTCTCTCATGTCCTTTTCCCCTGACAACTGTACCAGTTTTACTACTCCTACTACCCCCCCCAGTCTCTTCTGCATCTCCCTGTCTTCCCCAATTTATGGCTCCTTGCTCATTCACCCTTCAACCCTACCTGACAGTCTACCTCTCCATCACATAACTGATCCTACTCACCCTGTGCTTTGTGGGGGCACCTCATTGCCATTGTCTAATTCATCCCTCCTACTTATTCTAACATAGTATATGGTTTTATTTTCGTATATAATAAATAAACATGTAGATCTTTTAGAACATTGTCATTTTATCAGATTTTGCTGGCAAATTCTTAAATTAGCAAAACTCATTTATTTACATGAAAGAAATTACCAGAGGACTTTCTTCTAATTCTTCAAAATCTTTCTGTTAAAACTGTTGAAACATTTTGTGGCAAATTTTTCTTTATCACAGCAACTGGTTGCACACCACAAAGTTTAACGGAAGCTACTGAAGCAAGCCAGTATGCTTGCAGAATTACCACGGGTGATAGCAAGGCTAAGGTACTGAGAAAGCCAAGCTCCCTTATGGGTATCACCTGACACCTCGGTGAGGTGTGCTGAGAAAGAAAAGGAAAAAGAAATCGATGCAGCGCCAAATGCTTCAATTGGTTGCACACCACAAGGTTCAATGGAACCTACCGAAGCAAGCCAGAATGCTTAATGATTAAGTTTAGCTCGGTGTGACCAGCATTTAGGTGGCAAGACAGACTGTGAAGTCCCGTGAGATCGAGGGGCCTACCAAAGCGACATTTCAGTCCCCTGGAGATGTCAGCTTCCACTCTGAGTGCGATGGAAATGCAGAGCTCATCATGACTGAGTAGATTCCAATGTTGACCACAGGCAGGGCATCAATCCAGGCCCCCAAGAATTTTACACTAGCTGGAAGTAGGCGATACCTTGAGAATTGATCAGATTGATTGAGGAGAGAGTTGAAAGTGACACCTGAACGCAGATTGTCCTATACTCTCTGTGTCCGTCTATCCTCAACTGTAACTGAAACTGACAAACTCGGAGTTCTCCATTGTGATAGGGCTTGATCCCTCTCCTTGTTGGAATTAGTCCATGTTGAAGAGGAGAGGATGTTGTCTACCAAAGGGGAGCAAGAATGGATGGAGGAAAGAAAACAGGGAAGAGATAAAGACAAGCACTTGCGCAGACCTGGACGACCAAACAGTTTAGGCAAAGCAGCTTTGGTCACGTGAGTCTGGGGAGAGTTTGGCATTGACTAAGCATTCCAGTTTCCTGAAGATTAGGTCGTCAAAATTACCTCGAAAGGCCAGGAATCTCGAATCTTCCTCATGCACCTTAAGGGCAATTGTGGGTGTAAACCGTTAAAGTCACAATATTCTTGTAAGGAGCAGCAAACATGGGATTTATTAACCTAAAAAGACATTATGATGGACAATTTCACATAAATACGATAATGCCACATGTGGTGTATTTGTTATCGTACCCAATGCAGATCTACAGAATAAGATAATCCTTTAGTCAATTTTGACTAATTACTGTGACTAATATATCGGTTATGATGATTTGTCAATTAGTGTCAACAATGGTCGAAGAGACTTTAGACAGAGTTACTTGAAATAGTTTCCCAATAATACATGAAAACAACAAATAAAATATTTGATAGTACAAGAAGATGGACAGAAGTTCTACAAATTACGCCTTAGAAAATTTATTTCATTACAGGTGAAATAAAGATTAGAAGTAATTTATCCTAAGGATCAAACTGCAGAAACTACCTAAAGGTGCTGCAAGCTGTTCTCTTAAAGGGACTACAACCATCACAAGGTAGAGAGCCTTCTGTATTTTAAGAGTGACAAGTATTTCGCCCCTTAGCATGTACACTTCGTCTGAGTGAGAACTAAATTAGCCTTCACCTACAGAAAGTTTCCATCTGCTGTTTCTTAACCATAGTCACCCTGAACTGATCACAGCTGCCTTTCTTATCTCCCTAGAAGTTTCTTTAGGTGTTTCGGCTCCAAACCAATCTTCGGCAAGGAACAGCACACTGATCCTGCTTCAATAAGGAATAAGGCTGCATGCCATGCTTTGACAAGAACCTCATCAATCCAGTTCAGGTATTTAGCTTTCTTCAGTTGGTGAGAAATATCAACTTTACCTTTCCAAACCAATACTAGTTCAGCCACATCGATTGTTTTTATTGCTGCATAAAAGAAACCGTTTCTGGTTCCAGGGACTTTAATGCCATTTTCTCTTACCCACTTCCGTCTTCCCAATTGGAGGTTTGATGCAAAATTAAAATCAGGTCCTTTAGGCGGTGTCCCTTATTAACCTTCATTCTGTAGCTCCGTTCATTTTGGCAATTTGAAAAGTATAACGAGATAAAAGTTTTGTAAATTAAGGCTAAAGAAAAATATGTTAAATTTACGTTTGGCTCTTCAAAATAGCGAGTGTCGTACTCGAAGGAAAAGGTCAAAATTCTTGCTTGTAGCATTTCTTTCTACTCATGAAGAAACTAGTCACAATCCATAACTAAAGGGAAGTAATTATGAAAAATAAATTTAAGGGAGATAAATCATGCAAGTTAATTTTTTTCGCAGAAAATTGTTCATTATTTTTGCGCCTAATTTACTATTAATTTAACATCGGTTTGAACGAATGAATGTTCCAGTTGCTCAGCCGAACCACTCAGGTTTTACAGTATAAATGGCTGGCAGAATCGTTAGCGGTATTTTGCCTGTCACTATGTGTATAAGTATATGTGCATATATGTATATGTGTATATATATATGTACATGTGCATATGCATGTATCTATATCATACACATAATTTATATTCATCCATTCAGTATGCTTTGATTGCAAAATAAATATTATTCTTCTCTGTCAATTTATCCAAATTCTTTCCCCTAAATAGACGAAGGGAGATAACCTCGTGTTCTTGATTATAATAGTTTTAGAATTTAGTAGTGAGGTTTTTTCTAAAAAAAAAAAATACCTTATATTTTCCTTTATTTTGCACAAATCTTTAAATTCCTCATAGAATAATATAATTTTTTTATCCCCCTAATAGTTTTTCTGCATAATTGAACGTATCTGTTAGTGTATTTAAATGCTACATAATACTTATTTCTTTATTACCCACAAGGGGCTACACATAGAGGGGACAAACAAGGACAGGCATAGGTATTACGTCGATTACATCGACCCCAGTGTGTAACTGGTACGTAATTTATCGACCCCGAAAGGACGAAAGGCAAAGTCGACCTCAGCGGATTTTGAACTCACAACGTAACAACAGACGAAATACCGCTAAACATTTCCTCCGGCGTGTTAACGTTCCTGCCAGCTCACCACCTTACTAATGCAACATAATACTAATAGCTCTGATCTTTCTTTAGAATAAGAAACGAGAAATTTCCTTCACAACCAAACAATAAAGCTGTATCTTAAAATTTTTATTGTATACCCTCCATTATTAATTGACTTTAACCAGTGAAGATATAAACCCCATTATGAGGGAAACTTTAATTAAATTCATACTTTAGAATTACCTGAGTATACTATACAGCTTCATTTTAGCCATAGCTTTAAAATATTAAAATCTGCACTATACTTTATATTATACTAGCAGAGATACCTGGCTTTGCCTGTGTCACATGGAATTGAAGAATTAGACTTTTCTTTTATATTTTCCTTAATGAACTGGAATACCTATGATTTGAATTTCATCAAAATTGCAGATTAAGAATTTTAATGAGGGTCCTTTCCCTCTTTACAAACCCTAACAAAAATTCTAATCCTGACATATTTATCCCATACTACTCATCATTATGCCCAGATTCCAAAATCCAAATTACTGAATGGATCCTTATGATATTTGGAACTTAGATTCAATGCATAAGGGTGGGTATAATGCAGTATGTTTGGTTTGAATTTGAGATAGCTTAAAGGGGGCAAAACCCCCAATGAAAATTCATAAATTTGTGATGCTGATGAAATCGACACATCAAGAAGTATTCCCAAAGTTTCTGCTCCTCATGAGGATTCTAAGACCCCCTAATGGGTGCCTTAACTCCCAAATTTTAGTCATTTCTTTTATGATCCAAAACTAAGTCAAAAGTACTGAATGGATCTTTATGAAATTTGGAAATTATATTCTATGCATAAGGACAGATGTAATGCAGTATGTGTTTGAAAGTGGGGGGGGGGCATAAATAAGGCCATAACCCCCATGAAAATTCATATATTTTTGCTGTTGATGAAATTTTAATCATAGACATTAGACACAAATGAAGTAATATTCCTAAAATTTCAACTTCTTATGGCTTAGTAAGACCCTTTAATGGGGGCTTAACACCCACAATTTAGTCATTTTCCTTAAGCCAAGATGAATACAATTGTAGTCTAGGAAGCTGTAGAGTCAGCCAAACATAGAAGATGAGCATTATTTGTAATTCAATGGTACAACAGTGTAAGGGTTTGCTTTGAGATATACATAGATTGTGATTTCTGCGACGTGGTTCATAAATTGTCAAGTAAAGCAGAGGCATCTTTGCCACCACTGATTCAGTTGCAAAGTGTTGTTTTGAGTAAAGTTACTTGGTTGCAGACCTCCCCTTTTTATTATCACTGGGTCAGGGATAGTCCCCAGATGGTAACATTGATTTCAAAGCCTTTCCAGATAAGTGATTGGTTATTCAAAGAGACTTATAGATTGCAAACTTATTCTGTCCAGTTACCTGGCGGCATAGTGATCATTGGCAAACTCCAGGGGTGACACTTTCATTTCCCTTTACCTGTCACATCACACAGTTGTTAATGTTTATTTCAGCTGGGTTGCACCCTTCCAATTGCTATAGATCCATAATGCATCTTACGGCTGAGCCCATCACCTGTATGGTGAGGAATCCTACAACAGGGAGTGGTAACAACTAGGGTAGGGTAGCTGACTGCTTATTGTAATTATTTGTCTTTTGGTTTCCTGTAGCTTTGCTCTCTTTTACAAACCCAGTGAACATTCATATATTTCCAATTTCAAAGAAATTTTAACAATAAATATAAGACCCATGTTAAAAAAGATTCCCAACAATTCAACCCCTACCCCTAATAGGAGCCTTAACTCCCCATATTTTAGAGCTACATGTGCTCCGTTTTTCAGGAGCAAAAACCTTTGAATAGGTTTCATAAGATTTGGATTTTGGAGTCTGGGCATAAAGATGAGTAGTATGGGATAAATATGTCATGATTAGAATTTTTGTTAGGGTTTGTAAAGAGGGAAGGAACCCTCATTAAAATTCTTAATCTGCAATTTTGATGAAATTCAAATCATAGGTATTCCAGTTCATTAGTGAAAATATAAAAAGAAAGTCTAATTCTTCAATTCCATGTGACACGAGCAACGCCGGTTATCGCTGCTAGTATATATAAAGATGAGAATGAAATTTTACACATGCCTTACTTAGGGTCCATGTAGTATCATGGGTCAAAAAAAGGTTCAACTTCTTGCCTAATACGAGCCCAGAACAATCTCTTATCTCATCCATTATTTCAGTATTATGTGTCAAAAGTGAAACAATAACATCTCTATTGTAATGAGAGATACTTTCAGTTTAAAAGTTTCACTTTTAATACTGAAACTATTTTCTCAAACATATACAGTGTTATGCCCCCCCCCCCCCCCCCCAAGATTTTTGAAATGCCGATTTTTGCCAGTTTTTTTTTTCAGATTCGTAACCTCCGGGACCCGAAAACGGGTAAATAAAAAAATAAAAATAGTTTTTTTTTGGGTGGGGTGGTTACAAAAGGAAGTCTTGCCGTGTGTTCGATCAGGGTAACCAGGTTGACTAAACAACAATCACTGCTTTTATGTGGGAAGTGTGGTGGACAGTTCAAGTTGACGTCACCCTCGCCACCCAGCGACTGCACCGACGCAAAGAAACGATTGTTACCAACGCCATTGTCGCCACCACCAACACCAACAACGACAACAACATTAATTCAGCGAGAAAGCCTCTATGCGTCTCGCCAGCTGCAAGAAATAGCTGCCAAAGCATACTCAACTGCTTTGGATAAGGATATAAATCGGGATACTACTAGCGAAAAGTGGTCCCGGTGCGTGCATCCGCGCATCCGCGCTAGCTAGTCGTAAGTAGTCGATCCTACAACGACTTTTTAACCCTAACCCTAACCCTAATTTTTTAACCCTAAACCTAACCCTAACCTTAGTTTGTTTATAAAAATAATTTATTTACTTAGTTTTAAAAATTATTTAGGATCGACTACTTATGACTAGCTAGCGCGGATGCGCGCACCGGGACCACTGTTCGCTAGTAGTACCGATGGTCGGCGATCCTTCGGTATAGGGTTATAACTGGATTGTGTTTGATTATAGGTCTGCTCAATCAGGGTTGACCTGACACGAAGCAACATATCACCGCCACAATAACAACAGCCGTACTGCTACTACTATTACCACCACCACCACCACCGCCGCCGCCGCCACCGCCACACCTTCGCGCACCGACTTCTCTTCTTGAGTGATCGCTGTCAATTCACCATCGTGTAAATCTGTTTTAGTTTCATTCCAGCAAGATGGCCAGTCGTGATATGAGCACGATCTGTTTGTTTGACATCGACGGTACCCTGACGTTACCCCGGCAGGTCAGTTTCCTGGTTTTGCTTTTTCTAATCTCTTCAGCTATCCTGTTTTGACATCCATGATGCTTTTGGTTTGCTTCTGTCCACCCGCCTTTTAGTTACCCGTTCAGTTAGTGTTTGCTGGCGAATACATGTTGTTTATAGCCAGATCGCGTGGATTTAACCAACGGCATTCCAGTTGTGACCTTCCCGTCTTCTAATCAAGGGTTGCCTTATTTCTAGCAGGCTAAACATCAAGGGTCGCCTTATTTCTAGCAGGCCAAACGACCACGTAGAAGCCCTTTCGTTTGCACAAATGTTTAAGAGAATAGTATATATATATATATATATATATATATAAAACTGAGATCCGATAGTACGATGTACATTGGATTGGAAATATCAGTGCGTCGAACAAATTACAGGCAGTATTCAGACGTTGATTTTATTTTTACGGTGAGATTCGAAGCAGACAAAGCTATAAATTATAACGTATAGAATATGGTATAAACCGAAGACTACCCGTGGTATTCAGTTATGACCCTTTACGTTATGACTTCAAAACAAACGGTTTCATTTTGTTCCTACATAAAGAATGCCTCAACTTATGAATGAAATTCTGATCAACTAATCTAAAACACCGGGAAACGTGAAGCTAAATTCGTAAAATTCACAAAAACGAGGTGAATAAAGACCTCCCAAAACTCCGAATCAAAACTTTGATTAAATCGTCTGCTCCGTTTCCGTTATTCCTTCTTGGATTTTTCTTATACCAATCTCATTCTTAGATTTTTCTTACAGTAATCTCGTGTTTTTCTTCGTTTTGTTTCATCCGAATTCTAACTTTCTTTCACCAGCCTAAACCTAACTCTTCGTTCCAGTGACACTTTCTTCTATTCGTTTCGCACGAATTCTAATTTTTGATAAACCCTTTTTTCTCTACACGTGTCACATGTCTTGCACTGATTTTACATTTCATGTTCAACCAATCGAAATGTCTTTTCTCTATTCAAGGAAGGGATTTTTTGGGGGCGGAATTCTGCTTTTAGCATCCCATATAACCCCTCGTAACTTGTTTTATTTTTGGGGATTTTCAGAAAATTTTCCTGAATTTGTATTCTACTCGCGGGAATTCATACAATTATGCAAAAAGTTTTTTGGGCGATTTGGCTGTTATTTTTAGCACACACCACGACCACCTGATATCTTCGTTTCAGTATTTTTTCTCTCCATAAACATATTTACTGGAATGATGACGCACCTAAGGCTGTTGAGATTTAAGCAAAAAATTCGGTCAATGTTTAAAATTTCGGATTGATTTGCAAAAAAAAAAAAAGATCGTAAAAGTGTAGAAATTTTAGAATTTTATGGGAAAAGGGGTAAAAAAATTAAAAACAAAATTTTTTTTTTTTCATAATCGTATAAACTCCCATGTGTAGAACACAAATTCCCAACACTTTTCTGAAAATTCCAAAGAAGCATGTTAACCTCGAACCATGTAATTCAAACTTCTTACCACACAGTCACACCTGTGCCTACAAAAATGACCCAAAGGTCCTTCCCAAGCTCATAAGATCAGTTTCCTGGATTCTATGACCTATATATCCTCCTCCCCCACCATCACCATGGATGGGGTCCAGTCCATTGCTGGATTACTCATTTTTGCTTGCTGAGTGGACTTGAGCAACAAGAAATGAAGTGTTTTGCTCAAGAACACAATCTATCACACAGTCCAGATATCAAAATGGCAATCGGGAGTGTAACACCCCTAAACACTAAGGTCTCAGTTCAGCTTGCAAGAGCCCTGTGTGTTGGTGCCATATAAAAAGGCACTCGTGCTGGCGCCATATAAGAATGTGCTTGTGCCAGGGCCACATGAAAAGCACCCAGCACACTCTGCAAAGTGGTTGGCATTAGGAAGGGGCATCTAGCCAAATCAGACTGGAATATGGTGCAGTTCTCCAGCTCGCTGACCCTGGTCAAACTGTCCAACCCATGCCAGCATGGAAAATGAACTTTAAAGAATGATGATGATGATGATACGTTTGAACCATCAACTTCGCATAACCTACATTCTTGAAAGCATATTTCTGCAAAATCTCATTAAAAATCGGAAACAAAACTGGGAGACGGGGAGAAAGACCCTGAAAAGATAAACAATTTTCTTTTCCCTTTTTTTTAAATGTTTACCAATTTAATCATAATTTACATTCTTGAAACTTGTCTCCGGAAGTATCTCTCATTACAATAGAGATGTTATTGTTTCACTTTTGACACGTAATACTGAAATAATGGATGAGATAAGAGATTGTTCTGGACTCGCATTAGGCAAGAAGTTGAACCTTTTTTTGACCCATGATACTACATGGACCCTAAGTAAGGCATGTGTAAACAGGCATTTTTCAGAAAGTTGTGAGCAAAAAGAGGTGCCTCTTTCTTTCATTCATCCCAAATGGATGAAGAGCAAAGCTGACTTCATCAGGATTTCAACTAAACTCAGAATGCAGAGAGCCACAACTACAACAAATCAATATATTTACTGTTTTCCACTTAATAATTACAGTTCTGTATATAATATTTTAACCCCAATATTGTTGTTTATCATCATTATCATCTTCGTTTAACATCCACTTTCCATGCTAGTATGAGTTGGACGGTTCAACTGGGGTCTGGGAAGCCCGAAAGTTGCGTAGGCCAGTCAGATCTGGCAGTGTTTCTACAGCTGGATGCCCTTCCTAACGCCAACCACTCCGTGAGTGTAGTGGATGCTTTTTATGTGCCACCGACACAGGTGCCAGACGAGGCTGGCGAACGGCCATGCTCGGATGGTGTTTTTATTTTTTTATGTGCCACCGACACAGGTGCCAGACGAGGCTGGCGAATGGCCAGGCTTGGATGGTGTTTTTTATGTGCCACCGACACAGGTGCCAGACGAGGCTGGCGAACGGCCACGCTCGGATGGTGTTTTTTATGTGCCACCGACACAGGTGCCAGACGAGGCTGGCGAACGGCCACGCTCGGATAGTGTTTGTTACATGCCACTGGCACGGAGGCCAGGCGAGGCTGGCACGGCCACGATCGAATGGTGTTTGTTACGTGCCCACAGCACGGAGGCCAGTCGATGCGGTACTGGCTACGGCCACATTCGGATGGTTTTCTTATGTGCCACCGGCACTGGTACCACAAAAATAGAAATTCCATTTAATGTCAGATTAATCCTGACCGAGTATACCTATGCTCAAAGGTGACTATCTAGTTCACCTGTCATTACTTCTCCAAGTTTTGTGGTATTTTCAGAAAATTTTTTACAAATTTATGTTCTACAAATTCCATATTGTACGATTAAACAAAAAAAAAAAACTTTTTGTAATTTGAGTTTTTTTATCCTATCCCACCAAAATTCTCATTTTGATGGGGGGGGGAGTAATTTGGGACAAATGCGATCAATCAGGAGATGCATAGAATTGGTTATTCTGATCAACAAAGTAATTATGGCACAATTTTATGTCTTCCAAATGGTGCTCTTTTAGTTTGTCCCAAATCATCCCTTGAAATTTCAGTGGGGAAGGAGATAAAAAAATTTGAATCAACCCCCCCACCCTCTGTTTTTCATTTTCATCATCATCATCCTCATCATATCTGCTTTCCATACCATGATACATTAAATTGGTTATTACTGTAGACAAGGTTACAGATGTAAAAGAGAGGAAGGACTCCATCTCCTTTGAATGTCTCAGGTTTTGGTATCGTTTCTATGACTGGACACTCTTTCTAACATCAACCACTTTCAGGTACAAGGTGGTCTTGGCTCTACATGTGAAAAATATGCCATTGAAACACCTTTGATGAAGGTAATGCCATACAAATTAGCATTCCACTCTCCTCACAACACATGCACTGTTATGATCTCTCACTCTTGCTCTCTCTCACTCTTGCTCTCTCTCTCTCTTGCTCTCTCTCTCTCTCTCTCTCTCTCTCTCTCTCTCTCTCTCTCTCTCTCTTGTATGACACTTGTTGTTCTGTCTCTTGCAGGTAATCAGTGGTGAAATGAAAGAATCTTTAAAGGCCTTACAGCAGAAAGTGGCCGTTGGTTTAGTGGGAGGCTCTGACAAAGCAAAGATTGTGGAGCAGATGGGAAGTAATTCTGATGGTGAGTATATGGTAGCTGTGGACATTATCAGGAATCACATATCTACATATATGCATGTCAAGTCCTGTGGTTTGGTGGTTTGGGTGTTGCGCTCATGATCTCTGCATTGTAGTTTCAATTCCTGGAGCAGACGGTGCATTGTGTGCTTCAGGAAAAACACTTCATCTCAAATGGCTCTGCGATCACTTTGACATGCGATGAGTGCCACAACATGCACTTGTGCAGGCAATGCTGTTTCGATGCAGGAAGTTAGCAAATGCACAAAAACATTCGATCACCGGAAACAACTCGTTTGTTCAGGTTGTTCGGCAGAAAGTTACATAAATTCCATTTGTTTTCTATGACAGGGAAAATCCACACACATGCATGCATGAATGGGTTTCACACTAATAGAATGGACATAACTAATTAGGGAATTATAGCAATTAAGTTATTAAAGCCATTGTAAAACTATGTAAAATATTTCAAAAGTTTAACATGTAAGAAGTGCAGATATAAGCATGAAAATGGATCCATGCATGGAGTAATATGTTTGGGGACACACACACACACATATATAATATATGTATGTGTGTGTGTGTGTGTGTATACATGTATATATATATATATATATGTGTGTGTATATATATATATGTGTGTGTGTGTGTGTGTGTGTATATATATGTATATATATATATGTGTGTGTGTATATATATATATTATATATATATATATATGTATCCAAAATTGTAACAATTCTGTTGGTTTACCAGATAGAAATAAAGATTTCAAATTTTAGCACAAGGCCAGCAATCCCAGGAGAGTTAATTACATTGACCCCAGTGATCAGCTGGTTCTTATTTTATCGACCCCCAGAAGGATGAAAGGCAAAGTTGACCTTGGCGGAATTTGAACTAAGAATGACCAGATAGAAATAATGCTAATATAATTAAATTACTATTTTTGATTTTGTATATTTTTCTAGTTATCAAAGAATTTGATTATTTCTTCTCGGAGAATGGTGTGATTGCTTACAAGAATGGTGATTTAATTGGTGAAGAGGTGAGTCATGTTATAGCTTTATCTTTCTCCGTTTATTTCTCTCTCTCTCTCTCTCTCTCTCTCTCTCTCTTTCTCTCCCCGTAGTTGGTATCTTTTGTTACTTCACATTACTCATGCATACAGCACCACTACCCAGCACCTCTGTACACATTTCTACACACACACACACTACTCTACCCTGCATACATCATCATCATTTAGCATCTGTTTTCCATGCTGGCATGGGTTGGACAGATTGGCCGGAGCTGGTAAGCCAAAGTGCTAGGCTTACAAAGAATAAATCCTGCAGTTGATTTCTTCAACCAACAACGGTGCTCCAGCATGGCTGCAGTCACATGAATGACACAAGTAAAACAATAAAAATCTTTGCCATTTTAATCCCGAGCAAAGCCAGGCATCTCTGCTCGTGTTTATAAATGACACCAAACTATAACCTTTGAATGTTGTGGATTATAACACCCGTGGACATATTTACAAAGTCAGAAAACAGCACAGCTCCCATGACTTTAGGAAACATTTTTTCACGCTGAGAGTTGCTGAAGCATGGAACAAACTGCCGGCATCAGTTGTTAGTTGTCGGAGCACAGCATCCTTCAAAACTTCCATGCTTTCTGAGATTCGCCAACACTACACCTGATTTTCTCCCCTCCACACACACACAAGCATGTATCTGACTCATACATTGTTTGCTTTCCAGACATTTGTACATTACTGCATATGCTTAATCTGCACTGTCTGACAAGTTGTGGTTCACCTGAGCACTGTGTACAATAATTTCATTATTATTATTATAAGATTTTTAACCTCGGGTTTGTTCTAATCAAGCAGACCTAGGATCAAAGTCATTACAACTGTAAGCAACACGTATTTTCATGCAAAAATGTTAAATTTTGATAAAACAAACAGGTTTAGTTCATGAATACAACAGGAAAATCAAAAATCCAGAAACAAAATTTTGCGATGCTCTCTAGGATTTTTTCATAATCTACTCTGTCACATAAACTCTCAGAAATGCAAAATAGAACGGTGAGTTTCACAGCGCAGCTTATTACTTTGCTCTACAGAGCCCCACACGAGTAAGCATGCTTGGCTTCTTGCTATGGAAACAGGCCCCTATATGCCTGTGGATTTTGACTGGCTAAAATTACACAAACTTTGCAAACTTTAAAAGCTGTTAAATGTTTATTTATTGATTTATGGTAAAAATGAATTTCATTTCAATAATTAAGATACTAAACTACATCAATACACCAAATTTGAAATCAATTGAAATGTGAATGCCAAACAGAAATGTGAAAGCCAAACAGAAATGTGAAAGCCAAATCTGCCTCAGCCACATGTTTCACCACACACAACAAATGACATTGTACACACAGCACTACACCCTCCCATACAACACCTCATTTCTTTCACTTTGTAATCTATGAATTATTCTGTTTTACTTTAGAGTATTCAGAAACATTTCGGTGAAGACAAACTGCAAGATGTCATCAATTTTGGTCTCCATTATATGTCAACCATAAGACTTCCATGCAAACGGTGAGATTTTCCTGCCTGTTTTTATTCTGCTACAACAGACTTACCTTTTCTAAATTTAAATCCAGTTCAGTTGTCATCATCATCATCATCATCGTCATCATCATCGTTTAACGTCCGCTTTCCATGCTAGCATGAGTTAGATGGTTCGACCGGGGATCTAGGAAACCAGGAGGCTGCACCAGGCTCCAGTCTGATCTGGCAGTGTTTCTACAGCTGGATGCCCTTCCTAACACCAACCACTCCGTGAGTGTAGCAGGTGCTTTTTACAGGTGCCAGGTGAGGCTGGCAGACGCTGTAATATCAGGATAATCTTAAAAATCCAAAAGGAAGGCAAGCAAAATGTGGATTTATTTCATTTAAACCTTTCTACTAGTTTCAGTTGTTAGACTGAGGCCATTCTGGAGCACTGCCATGACAGGTTTAGTTGAACAAATTCACTCCAGAACATATTCTTAAAGTCTGGGACTTATGCTGTTAGCTTCTTTTCCTGAACCACTAATATTATTCCTACTCTAGGCACAGGGCCTTGAAAGTTTTGTGGGGAGAGGAGGTAGTTGATTACATCAACCTCAGTGCATAACTGGTACTTATTGCATTGATCCTGAAAGGATGAAAGGCAAAGTTGACCTTGGTGGAATTTGAACTCAGAACATAGCGACAGACAAAACACCTCTAAGCATTTCACCCAGTGCGCTAACGATTTTACCAGCTTGCCCCCTTTACTGAATCATTAATGTACAATGGGATTCTGCACAATTTCCATCTACTAAATTCAGATGCATTTGTTGACCCAGGGCCATAGTAGAAAACTTGCTGAAAGTACCACCTGATGGGACCGAACCTGGAACCCTGTGGCTTCATAACCACACAACTATATTTATCTTATATTATGTTTTGTGAATGATAACGTAGGTGCAGGCATGGCTGTGTGGAAAGAAGATGGCTTCCCAGCCACATGGTTCTGGGTTCAGTCCGCTGCTTGGCACCTTCGGCAGATGTCTTCTACTATAGCTTAAGGTTGACCAAAGTCTTGCGAGTGGATTGGTAGAAGGAAACTGAAAGAAACCCATTGTATGTATGTGTATATGCATATATGTATGTATATATGTGTATATATATATATATATATATATATATATATATATATATATTTATATATATGTGTGTGTGTGTGTGTATATACATATATATATTGTGTGTATGCATGTATTTGTCCACCAACACTTGACAACTGGTGTTGGTTTGGTTATATCCCTGTATCTTAGTTGTTCAGCAAAAAAGACTAAAAGAATAAGTTACTAGACTTCAAAAAAAATAAGTGCCACACTCGATTTGTTCTACTAAAAGAAATCCTTCAAGGTGGTGCCCCAGGATGGCTGCAGGCAAACAAATGAAACAAATAAAAGATAAACGATTATTGGTTATTAACTTTGCAATGTGCTAATCCCTGATTTACACCCTTTTTTGATGGCATGAGGGGGTAGGGGTGTACTTTTACACAGAATAAATACCACAAAGTAATTTTTGTTTGAAAACAGTATTTATTGATTTTGTCATCTTTGCATTTATTTTTTGCCCATTTACAAATGTTTGGCTGATTTCTGCATAATGGGATAAATTAAAACTGGAACCATCATCATCATCATCATCATACATCCATTTTTCCATGCTGGCATGGGTTGGATGGCTTGACAGCAACTGGCAAGGTCAGGGGCTGCACCAGGATTCTATAGTCTGTTTCAGCTTGGTTTCAATGTCTGGATGCCCTTCCTAATGCTGACCACTCCACAGAGTGTACTGGGAGATTTTTACGGGGTATCATTACCAGTGCTTTTCATGTGGCACCAGCACCCATATCAATGCTGTTTACCTGACACCTTGGTTTTTATGATCTCATTTCTGTTGTGGTGGGCAGATCTTCTTCTTCCTTTGTCAGCTCCTTCATAAGGTTCATTGTTTTGAGATTGGCCTTCAACTGTGCTGGTTGCCAGAGCAACCAACTGGCTTCCGTGCCAGTAAAAGGGCACCATTCGAGCGTGATCGTTACCAACATCGCCTTACTGGCACCTGTGCTGGTAGCATGTGTAAAAAGATTTGAGCGAGGTCATTGCCAATACCGCCTGATTGGCCCCATGCTAGTGGCACGTAAAAAGCACCAACTACACTCTCAGAGTGGTTGGCGTTAGGAAAGGCATCCAGCTGTAGAAACTATGCCAGATCAAGACTGGAGCCTGGTGCAGCCATCTGGTTCTCCAGCCTTCAGTCATTTGTCCAACGCATGCCAGCATGGAAAGTGGATGTTAAACGATGATGATGATGATGATGATATGGTGAACAGGTAAAGATGGAGATGAAAGAGGAAGAAACTGATCTGATCAGTAGCATCATTGTTTTCAAACATTATGTATTTTGGACTACCTCACATGTCCCTTTTTATGTTGGTATTTAGGGTGACTTGGCTGCTATTTCTAAAAGTTCCTTCATTGTTTCTTTTTTTTGTTGTCTTTTTGTTGTGTGCTGTGGGAGCAGCTTTTCAAGCTACCCACCTTGATTATGTCAGGTATAGATACAAACTGAAATATTTCTGCTATTATTTTTTAGGGGTACGTTTATTGAATTCCGCAAGAGTATGATGAATTTTTGTCCTATTGGACGCAGTTGTTCCCAGGCAGAGCGTGATGCTTTCAGTAAATATGACCAGGTAGGTTATATATGTGTGTGTATGTGTCTATATATATATATATCAACTGATTGACCAGACTACTGACTGTTTTTGTTGGAAACAATTTGCTTTGCATCCTTTTAGCTTTCAAATGGTGCCACCCGGCTGAATAGGCAAGCAGGCAGACATTGCCCCTGATCAGAGGGTTACTTTGTCGCAGGGTTCCCTCTTCGCAGCTGAGTCACAACTGGAGCAATGTGAAATGAAGTGTCTTGCTCAAGAACACAACACACTGCTCAGTCTAGAAATTGAACCCATGATCTAGCAACACCCTAACCACAAGGTCATGCACCTTCATGTATGTATATATATATATATATATATATATATATATATATATATATATAAGGCAGCGAGCTGGCAGACACGTTAGCGCGCCAGGCGAAATGCTTAGCGGCATTTCGTCTATCGTTACGTTCTGAGTTCAAATTTCACCGAGGTCGACTTTGCCTTTCATCCTTTCGGGGTCGATAAATAAAGTACCAGTTTCGCACTGGGGTCGGTGTAATCGACTTAATCCCTTTGTCTGTCCTTGTTTGTCCCCTCTATGTTTAGCCCTTTGTCATCAAAACATGTCTATTTTAGCAAATTGGGAAAGACTTCTTTTATTGGGATGGCCAAACTACAATTCTCCAAACCTGATCCCTATTTGCATGCTGAACCCGCTCAACATGCATGCTTCTTTCACACTTCTACATTTTAATGTACTTTTAATTCTGGGGCATATCAACAAGCCACTACTACTAAATGCCAGTATACTTAGACATCCTAACCACACGATAGTTCATGCACAAAAAAATATACAGAAATGCTTAAATAATTTCAGCACAACATTATATGCTTCTCTGTTAAATGAAAATATTTCCAAAAATGAGCAAATTTGCTGTCGATCCAAGGGGAATAACTTACCTTTTAAAATACTGAGTTACCATCTTTTCTCCAAGTGAAACAAAAATCCACCTTTAATGCTTTTATTCAATCTTTTTTATTAATGGTAACCATTCTGTAAACAAACCTGATGATTGCTGAGTTTGGTGATGATCTCTTAACCCAAGCTTGACCAGATATTTCCCAGTTTCATTTTGTTTATTTGTTCTTTGAAACCTTTTAGGAACATCAAGTCCGGAAGAAATTCGTCGATGCCTTGTATGAAAAGTTCCCAGACTTAGGTTTAAATTATGTAATTGGTGGTCAGATCAGTATTGATGTCATACCCGAGGGCTGGAATAAAAGTTACTGCCTGAAATTTATTAAAAGAGATGGCTTCAAGACAATACATTTTTTTGGAGACAAGACACAACCAGTAAGGAAAACCATTTTGATATCTTGATTAGTTGTTGTTAGTGTTGTTGTTGTATAACCCTAGGTCAGCTGTGAGTGGTCTGATTTATGATGAGAGCTAATCAAGCCTTGTTTCAGGTCTTACATTATCTGGGACTAGGTGCAGATGTGGCTGTGAAGTAAGAAGTTTGCTTCTCAAGCACATGGTTTTGGGGTCTTGTACTACAACCCCAGGCTGACCAAAGCCTTGTGAGTGGATTTGGTAAAGAGAAACTGTGTGGAAATCAATTGTGTGTGTGTGTGTGTTACTGTCACCTTGTCTTGGCATTGCCTGACAGTGACAAACAAGTGTCACCATCTTGCAAACAGTGTCCTTTGTCCCCCATTTTGCATGGAAAACATGTCTTGTCATGGGGAAAATATTATCTTAACTGGAAACAGTTGAGGGTTAGCAACAGGATGAGTGTCTGGCTGTAAGAATTTACCTCAATATATTCCATTTGACCCCTGCAAACATGGAAAAATGGACAGGTGTGGCTGTGTGGTAAGAAGTTTGCTTTTCAACTACATGGCTCTGTGTTTAGTCCCTGTGTTGTACCTTGGGTAAGTGTCTTCTACTATAGCCTCAAGCTGACCAAAGCCTTGTGAATGGATTTGGTAGATGGAAACTGAAAGTCTTTCGTGTATGTGTGTGTGTATCTGTGTTTGTCTCTGTAACTTAGCAGTTCAGCAAAAGTTATTGATAGAATAAGTATCAAGCTTAAAAAGAAAATAAGTAATGGAGTTGGTGCAGATGACTAAAAACTCTTCAAGAAAGTGCCGTAGCATGGCCACAGTCTAATGACTGAAACAAATAAAAGATTAGTTTCGTGTAGTTTGGCTGTCCTCCTGGATGCTTTGATGGTTTCATGTGAGTGAGTATGATGCCATTCAGTCTCCCGAATGGTTCTGAATGTGACATGGGGAGCTCATTTGACCAACAAGACTATATTTATATGGATGTAAGAATAATCATAAAAAGGGGAGAGACAGAGTGTGTGTGTATGTTTGTCCCTGTAGCATGGTGTGAATTTTGAAGGTAAGAGTGTGAAGGAGAACCTGTATGTGTGTGTTTCTGTCAAAATCTGTTTCAACACAGGACTTCCTGTCAAGAATCTTACAAACCAAATACAAAATTGCAATAAATGGTTACTTTTCTCGTTACACTAATCATCTCTTGTCACTCTCGTTATCATGAATGCAATAAGCCAATAACTGATTTGCATCTGGTTGAAAATTTTAGCAAAGGGTACAGATATATGCACAAATCCAGAATCATGTATTAAAAGCTTCTTCAGTGAAACATTACTGAATGCAACATTTATTTAAAAGCAATATTGTAATGGGTTATAAGGATGAATTTAATTTTTTTCTACTTGGCATCCCAGCATCATCTGCCGGGTCATAGTGCCAGTATGTTTTAGAAGTGGTAAAATTTATTCTTCCTCTGCAACTTTTGTTGTAGAGGAAGAATAGAGCTAAAAAAAAAAACTCACCAAAAACACTAAAGTAAAACTAGGTTCTGTTGAACAGTTGTGGTCTGTGGTCAATTGAAACACTTTGTGTTGAATTGATGTTTTCTCTTTCTTTCTTTCTTTTTGTCTTTCTGCTATTTTTTCCCATTTTTTTCTTTCTTCACTCATGTTTGTGTTTTCTTTGATTCTGGATTTGTATTTTAATGTGGTTATTTTTTTATCATATATATATCATAAAAAAAATTGATTAATATGGTTGGTACACTCACGGAGTGGTTGGTACACTCACGGAGTGGTTGGTACACTCATGGAGTGGTTGGTACACTCACGGAGTGGTTGGCATTAGGAAGGGCATCCAGCCGTAGAAACACTGCCAGATCTGACTGGGCCTGATGAAGCCTTCCAGCTTCACAGACCCCAGTTGAACCGTCCAACCCATGCCAGCATGGAGAGCGGACGCTAAATGATGATGATGAAAATTTTTATGTTAATTCAAATAACATTGGGAAGAATAAGAATAAATGAAAAAAAATGATTTGATAGCCCAATATCTTTTCTTGTTTCTTTATCCTCTCTCTCTCTCTCTCTCTCTCCCTTCAGGGTGGCAACGACCATGAGATATACGAAGATAAACGCACTATTGGTCACGTGGTGAAGAATCCTGCTGATACCATACAACAACTCCAGGAACTATTTTTGGGATGAAAATTATCAACATATTTTTATTTGAATTATATTTTTTTATTTCAATTATTAGTGGGCGTGTAAAAACAAAATACAAAGTTCTGGAAAAATGTAATTAAAATAAAAAAAACAAACAAATACAACAAACAAATGAAGGAATATCTACTTCAGTGAGGGTCACCAAAGGATTTGGTTTCGTTTGGTACAACTCATCACTGCTTGGGTTGGAATCTGTTTACATGATTGATGGTTTATCTCTGGATTTTGGTTTATATTCTCGGTTGGAATGACTGTCAGTAATTTGTGTTTTGGTTCATCTGTGATAACAGCGGAGGTGATTATAAGACCAACATTCCATCGAATATAAACAGTAACGCTATTACTTCCAACTGAATACCAACACAGGACGCTTATATTATATGTTTCTGACAAAGAGCTCCGCTCGAAATGTAAAGCCCTCCTTCTTCCCTTCCTTCCTGAGTGTCCAATAATACTATATTTGTTCCACGTCCTCGTGTTGTTGTGTTTTCTCTTTGTGTTTTCATGTTTGGATTAACTTTATATACATATATATATCTATACTATAGTGGAGAAAGCTGCTTATTAATTAGGTATGTAACAATTACTAAAAGTACTAAAAGAAAACAATTATTAAAGGGTTGACCGTTGGAAATATTTTTATAAATTCATGTCTAAGAAATTTCCTATAATTTTGATTTCTCAAGGTTATTAAATTTTTTAATTCCAATTTCTTGCAAGTTTAAATATTCATTGCATTCACTGTGTCCAATTCTTCACAAATTTAAATATTCCCTGCAGAGTATTCCATTTTCATTTGTAAAGTCTCTCACTTTCTCGTTTAATGTTTTCATTTTATGTTTTAATTTGCTATTTGGGAAACCAACAGTTTATTCTATTAATGTGTACGTAATGTTAAAAACATTATTCATTAAATGAAAATTTTTTTAAATAATGGTATAATTTTTGTAAAAAAATTAAAAGTGATTTTGTTATTATGACTTTGGAATGTTGTAAGCCTTACAATGATAACTATCCAGACCGGTTTTTGCCATTTTCCTCTTTAACATAAAAATCATGGGAGGAGCCTTTTCGGTAAAAAAACAGAGCTGGCTAATCCCACAAATTTAACTGCGCAATGGCAGTTAAATCGATTGCAGCAAGAGAACCCACTGGGAGACGAGAGAGTGCATCAGTTGGTACATTCTCTGTTCCTGGCATATGCCGAATGTCACTTGTGAACTGAGAAATGTAGTCCAGGTGACAAAAAGCACGAGGTGAGTGTCTGTCTTTGATAGATGGCAGAGCAAACATAAGAAGCTTGGGATCAGTATAAATCATAAAATCTCGGCCCTCGAATTGATGTTGCAAAGGACGAACCGACATGTAGATCGTTAAGAGTTCACGTTCAAATGTACTGTAACGATGTTCAGCTGGATTTAATTGACGAGCAAAGAATGCCCAAAGGTCGAGCTTGATTATGGACGGTATGTTGTAAAACAGCACCGACCGCAGAATCCCATGCATCAACTGTTAAAGAGAGACAAGCATCAGGAACTGGATGTGCAAGCAAAGGAACAGAAGCTCTTTCCTTCTTGATTGACTCAAAAGAAGATTAATGCCTCGGCAGATAAAGTGAGAGGAGAATTTTTTTCTTTCTTTTGCTTTGAATAGTTAAGTCAAGGGAAGTAACTTGTCTACACATTTAGGTATGAATCTTCTGTAAAGTTGATGATTCCCAAGAAATGACGCAAGAAATGCCTCGTGTCCACAACATCCTGTTATAGAACTTTCTATCATGTACCTCACTTTCGAACTGGTAAACAAATTCCATCTTAACTCAACATGCTGAGACATTCATCTTATGCTCTGTATTTCTGTTGTATATGCATTCACTTTCTGTGAATTACATCCAGTAATAAATATGTTATGACTTATTACAAACGTCTTACAAATTCTTATTTTCTTGTCATTTACGTACCCACCTCTTTCTCGCATGCAATTATAAAAATTATAGGATGTCACTTACTGACAATCACTATAGGAGGATACACATGGATGAAAAGGGTCAGTGAAGAGGTCACAGATGTGCGCTGAAAGATTTCCAGACAATGGACATGAGATAGAATAACAACAATAATAAACAAGTGAAGAACGAATATCTTGTGTGTGTGTTTATTTGGCAAAAATATTTAAAAAATAAAATTTAAAAAACGACCATCCAGAAATATATGTTTCAACACATGATTTCACATCAGGAATCTTGCAAAACAAATTCATAAACATGTATGTACATATATATAAGATATTGTCAGTAGTTCAGATACCTGAAAAAGAAGCACCCTCTAAAACATTAGAGCTGTAATATGTTTAGAAGGTTGTTTGTTATGGGCAGTCAGAGAGTGACCATAGGATTTGTATTTATAAAGTGCTTAGTTGTATAGGTGACTTATCAAACTCAACTGGCCAGAGGCATATTATCTTGCTATGACTGGTAGAGTTTCTACAGCTGGATGCCCTTCCTAATGCCAACCACTCCGAGAGTGTAGTGGGTGCTTTTACGTGCCACTGGCACGGGGGCCAGTCAGGCAGTACTGGCAAAGACCTCGCTCGAATCTTTTTACACGTGCCAACGGCACAAGTGCCAGTAGGCGATGCTGGTAACGATCCTGCTCGAATGGTGCCTCTTACATGCCACTGGCACGGAAGCCAGTCAGGTGGCACTGGCAATGACCACTTTAATAATTGATTCTATGTGCACCCCTTATATTTTGGTAATTCCCCCTCAAACATTGCCCTTCTGACAAATGAAAGAAAATAGTGGATTGA
Source organism: Octopus sinensis (assembly GCF_006345805.1). NCBI lineage: Eukaryota > Metazoa > Mollusca > Cephalopoda > Octopoda > Octopodidae > Octopus > Octopus sinensis. The sequence goes on along the minus strand of NC_043020.1, from coordinate 3,680,013 downwards.
CAGAATTATTGAACTAAATGCTTCGAGATATTTGTTCCTGCTCTTTATGTTCCGAGTTCAATTCCTGCAAAGGTCAACTTGGCCTTTCATTCTTTTTTTTTTTTTTTTTTGGCACTGATAACATTAAACTCCAGTCAAGAACTGGGTTGATGTAATCAGCTTGTCTATCCACTGGAAATTTCAGACCTTGAACCTATGCTTTCCTTTTTAGGGTGGTGGATTGACAGAATCAGTGAAGTGCAGTATTGCTTCTGGTTCTTTACTTTTTAAATTGAAATCCCTCCAAAGTGAAATTCAGATTCAACAAATGAAAGCACCTGTCAAATGCTGGGGTTGTTTTAATGAAAGAAACCCCTTCCTCACAAATATTTAGGCTAATATTTGTTACAGTTATTATTATTATTATTATTATCATCAAGAAAGCAAAAGCAGTGAGCTGGCAGAATTGTTAACACACCAGGCAAAATGCTTTGTGGAATTTCGTCTGAACTTATGTTCTGAGTTCAAATTCTGCTGAGGTAGACTTAGCCCTTCATACTTTTGAAGCCAATAAAATAAATACCAGTGGAACACTGAGGTTGATGTCATCGACTTACCCACCACCCTGAAATTATTGGCTGAGTACCAAAGTTTGGAACTATTATTATTAAGGAGGCAAACTGACAGAATCATTAGAACACAAGACAAGATGCTAATTGGCAAAACTGAATGTGGGGGTGTGTGTGAAGGGTACATGCAGTGTTTTCTGTTTTATTTTTGCGTTTTTCTGTTGTTTTAAAGTACTGGAAGTTAATATATGTTCCGTGTGTTGTTGCTGTTAATGTTTAGTTCTTTGATGGCCTTGATTCTGTAGAATTATGATTAAAGCTATTTCAATTATGTTTATTCAATATTTTTGCCATTTTGCTGAGGGAATCTTGGTCTGTCTTTGAACACATATAATGAGTCCTTTTCTGGATGGTAGGGTTTAGTTTGATGCACATGTAAGTGTTGTTTCTAGCAAATAATCAGACTGTATAGGGGCTCCCTTGCTGATTTGCTTTTCTGTTTTTGTATATTGTGTGTGTGAATATATATATATATATATCTTTTTTTTTTTTCTCTTTTTTTCGAGTTTCAGCTCAGAGCTGCGGCCATGCTGATGCACCGCCGTATATATATATATATATATATATATACACACTTTCTCCTCAACTTATAACTGACTGGTTGTAAGTCAATCTGGGTTTATGTCGGATTTATATTTTTCAACATTATTTTCATTCGAATGGGTTATAAAAATATAAAACAAAAATTTAATCCATTATTTTTGTACATAATGAGAAAAATGCATAATATCTTCTCTATTTTTTGTGGTTGTAAGTGTGAAAGGTCATGAATCGCATAGGTTGTAAATCAAGGAGAAGGTGTATATAATTTCATTTGGATGTTAACCCTGAAGTTTACCCTGTTAAGCTCATCCATGGGTCCAGGCTATCAGACAACAGACAGATGGTAATCCAAAGCCTGAAAAATCCACTAAACACTGCAGAGTTTCTACAATTATAACAGAGGAGAATGGAGTGGACATGTCCTTTTATTTCATTGATTTACAATTGTTTTGCTGAAAATTTATCTTGTGAGTGTTGCCATGTTATGCAACCATTAATACCTGAAGTGACGATCAGTTCTTCAGAATCGTGCATAAAAGTTATTTGCAGATAATTTTTATGCATGATTCTGAAGAATTGATCTTGTGTCTGTGACATCTCATGTATCAATGGTTGCATATTTTATTGCATAAAAATATAGTAATACTCATGAAATCATTTTCAAGGAGACAATTGTAAATCAATGAAATAAAAGCATTTGTTCATTTCATTTTCCTTAGCTATAATTATATAATTTTATATATATATATATATATATATATATATATATATATATATATATATATATATATATGGTTGGTGTTAGGAAGGGCATCTAGCAGTTGGAACCAAGCCAAGTCAGACTGCAACCTGGTGCAGTTCTTCTGCCTATCAACTCTGGTCAAACTCTCCAACCCCATGCATACCAACTTGGAAGATAGACATTACAGAATGATGGTGAAGATGGTGATGAGGATGATGATGAGGAGGAGGAGGAGGATGGTGATGGTGATGATGACGATGACGATGATGATGATGATGTTGATGATGATAATGATGATGATGATGATTATGATGATATATACATATATATATATATATACAAATACATATATATATATGTATATATATATATATATATACATATATATACACACACACACACACACATATATATATATATATATATATACATACATATATATACATATACACATATATATATATATGTGTGTGTGTGTATATATATATACACACACACATGCATATATTTGCCTGTATCATTATTATTATTATTATTATTATTATTATTATTAACATGATTTATAATTTTTGTCATAAACTTGTTGTTTCTAAGTTCCTGCTTGCTATGGCTTCTGCAATTTTCTCTCTTAAGACGTCTCCGGGTTGTTGCCGTTTCCTTGCCAGACAGAAAGCTACCAGAATCAAGGCAATGGATAAAAGCCGTCCACCCACCAATGGCAGAAACACCAATCGCTTGAGCTTTGATATGTCATACAGTTGACATGATCCCTTTTGTCCACAGTTATACTCCCATATGGAACAGGCTGTGTCTACAAGTTGACCAAACAAGGCTGGAGCTGGAAGGAATCCTGAAAATAGAAGGAATAACAAGAAATTACACACACACATACACATATCATCATCAACATCATCATCAACATCATCATCATTGTTTAACGTTCATCCTCCATGCATGCATGGGTAGGATGGTTCACAGGAACTGTGATGACCTTGCTCTAATTGCTGAGTCACTATCAGAACTGGAGGAAAAGTTTCAGGTGTGGAAACAAGGAATAGAATCGAAGGGCCTTAGAGTCAACCTAGCTAAAACCAAAGTCCTAATAAGTAGGAGGGCAGGCAAACCACAAATCCCTTCAGGTAGATGGCCCTGCTCGTTCTGTAGAAAGGGCATAATAGAAACTCTATAAGATGTACCCAGTGTAAGCTATGGACACATAAGAGGTGCAGCAATATCAAAGGAAGGCTAACTGGGAAGATAGTTTTTGTATGTGGCAGATGCTCAGGAGCAATAAACACTGAAAATGTGCAGAGAACAACTTCCGCCACATTCCAGGGAGAAAAACTAGAAGTAGTTGATAGCTTCCGATACCTAGGTGACCAAGTCAATAGCAGGGGTGGGTGCACTGAAAGTGTAGCTGCAAGAATAAGAATAGCCTGGGCAAAGTTCAGAGAGCTCTTACCTCTGCTGGTGACAAAGGGCCTCTCGCTCAGAGTAAAAGGTAGACTGTATGACGCATGTGTACGAACAGCCATGCTAAATGGCAGTGAAACATGGGCTGTGATGCTGAGAATATGCGTAAGCTCATGAGGAATGAAGCCAGCATGCTCCGATGGATGTGTAATGTCAGTGTGCATACTTGACAGAGTGTAAGTACCTTGAGAGAAAAGCTGGACCTAAGAAGCATCAGAAGTGGTGTGTAAGAGTGATGACTGCACTGGTATGGTCATGTGGCGAGAATGGATGAGGATAGCTGTGTGAAAAAGTGCCACACCCTAGCGGTTGAGGGAACCTGTGGAAGAGGTAGACCCAGGAAGACCTGGGATGAGGTGGTGAAGCACAACCTTTGAACATTAGGCCTCACCAAGGCAATGACTAGTGACCGAGACTTTTGGAAATATTCTGTGCTTGGGAAGACTTGGCAAGCCCAGTGGAACCATAACCCATGGCCTATTCCATGGGTGTAACCAGCCCACTTATGCATACCTTTCCTTCATTGGACACTAAACTCTGCTTGCGAAGACCTGTTGAGGCAAGTGAAATCAAAATTGAAATCAAATTCGATGACTGGCATCCATGCTAGTGGAGCGCTAAGAACACCATCCAAGCGTGATTGTTTCCAGAGCAGCTAAGTGGTGTTCGTGCCGGTGGCACGTAAAAAGCACCATTCGAGTGTGATTGTTACCAGAGTCGCCTTACTGGCACTTGTGCCAGTCTGCAGGTGACACATGAAAAAAAAAAACAATTTTTTTTGTAGCCATTGCCAGTACTGCCTGACTGGCACTTGTGCTGATGGCACATAAAAGCACCCACTACACTCTCAGAGTGGTTGGCATTAGGAAGGGCATCCAACTGTAGAAACTCAGCCAGATCAAGATTGGAGCCTGGTGCAGCCATCTGGTTCACCAGTCCTCAGTCAAATCGTCCAACCCATGCTAGCATGGAAAGCGGACGTTAAATGATGATGATGATGATGATGATCATGTATATGTGTTAGTGTTTGTGTTTGTCACCCACCACCGCCTGACAACCGGTGTTTTCACAATAGAACAAGTAGCAGGCTTAAAGAGAAAATAAGTCCTGGGTTTGGTTAGTTCAACTAAAACTCCTCAAGATGGTGCCCCAGCATGGCCACAATCTAATGGCTGAAACAAGTAAAAAAGTGAAAAGATAAAAAGCTAACTAGATTCCAGACCATTTTTGTCAGAGACTGTCACAGAGTCTTGAATTGCTTCAAGTCTAGAATTTAGTCAGGACGGATGAAAACAGAAGTTATCTTCTGTGGAATTTGAAAGAAGACTTTTCAAAACCAGAACCTACTCTGCTGTAAAGAACTTGAATCTATGGAATAAAATTTGCAAGATATTGTAAGTTAACATACCAAATGCTGACAGAACAAAAGATCCAAATCCCATGGCAACGGCTTTGTTTTTTTCATACTGCGTTCTGGAAAATATTATTGCAAACATTATTCATCCAAAAGATGACGAAGAATGAGAGGCAGAATTAGTAATCTTTAACCCTTTGGCATTCAGATTTCTCTGATAAATATTATGCTAATTTATTCACAATGGTTTGAATTAATTATGCATTATCTCGTAGATTTCAATGATGTGATTGTTTATTTTTAGAATAATATTGTAGGGTCAGTGTGAGAGGTCAGATCTAACGAGTTTGAAGGAAAAACAGGAAGAATTCTTTGGCTGGACATGGTCAGTTTAAATGCTAAAGGGTTAAGAAAAAAAAATTCAATATCTTTTCTTTTACATATTTAGAGATAATTACAGATGCTTACATTTTTCAGTAATACAGAGCAACCATAGGTCACTTATATATAGCATATACATAGCTTTACTGTTGCCCTCTGTGATGAAGCTTTCAATAATAATAATAATGATATCACAAATTATTTGTCTATTTTGATTATTATATATATAAATAGAAATGTTTGAAAGTCAGTGAATGTGTATATATATATATATATATATATATATATATATATATATATATATTAAATTAGAGAAAAAACCACTATTATGCAAATCAAACAAAGAAAGACTTAAGATTTTATTATAAAATTGGATTCAATCCTAAATCTGATTTTTCCCTGTAAATTTGGATTTATTCCCTAATATTTATTATTATATATATATATATATATATATATATATATATATATATATATATATATATATATATATATATATATATATATATATATATATATATATATATATATATATGTGTGTATATATATATATATATATATATATATATGATGGCACAGTGAGAGGAGTGAAGGAAGTGCACGAAAAACCTTTGAACAGACAGTCAACAGCGACCCCTGCTGGACTTGGCTGCTCCACATTGATAAGGGGCAACTACCCTGAAACCAGTCTGTGGATGCCAAACCAGCAAGGGGAAGTTGATGACCTCCCCTGTTCAAAGGTTTATGGTCACAGATTTGTGCATCATACATCTAGTTACAGGCGATCGCTTCTCAGAGCCAATCAACAACAGCATTCGTCCTGGGCTGCCACGTTAGTTTGGCAATAAATATGTATATGTATAATTAAATATGAAGCTTGCTTTATGGTGTGTGTGTATGCGTGTGTGTGTATGCATGTGTGTGTGTGTGTGTGTGTAACTGCTGGTTTCACTTACCTGATCATTATTAAGTATGTAGGTACAATGTCTATGGTCATAACCAGATCAGCAACGAAGAACATGGTTATAAACATGTAGAGGCTACCACAACCGTCTTCACAGATTCCAGTCTTTGCCTTCCCCCCCTTGATGGCAGAACAGGAACTAAATGTCTGAAACGAAGACAAAACAATTGTAATTTACTGAGTGAGAGGCAGAACAGCAAATGAGTCTCCACAAAACAATTCAACTTGCAAGAAACAGCAGCCAAATCACTCTCAAAAGTACAGCTCCCAAAATTACTGCAGAGCTTAATGACCACCTTGAGAACCCTGTTTCACAAAATTGTTCGCTGAGGGCTGCACAAAGCTGGATTTCACAGGAGGGCTGCAATCAGAAAACCACTTCTTTCAAAAACTAATGTTGCAAAGTGTTTAGAGTGGAGTAAAAACTACAGAATTGGTCCCTAGGGCAGTGCAAGAATGTTATTTTCTTGGATGAGTTATCCTTTACCTTATTTCTGATCACCAGCCGTACATACGTGTGGAGACAGGCAAAAGAAGTATCTGACCCAGACTGCTTTCTTCCAACTGTTAAACATGGAGGAGTATCTGTGATGATCTGGGGGGGGGGGCTATATCTTGGAAATTCGCTGGCCCAATGGCTTCCCTTCATGGCAGAATCAATAGTCAAGATTATTTAAGCATTTTATCTGATCACACACACACACACACACACACACAAATGATTCATAATAAATAAAAGACGATGCTACTCACTGAATTTATCCACTGTTTACAGCCAGCATGACAAGAGGAGAAATAGTTGGCCCCATCACTTCCACATACAGGGAAATAGTTATTATGTTCACAGTGACACACCTTGAACAAGTCCTTTGATTCAGAACTGATGGCAAAAATAAAAATAAAATGGTACAAGTGGAATCCTATAGTATTCATGTTACCTGTCTTGGAGAGCTTGTAAAAGTCATGGAAATTACATTTTATATATATATATACATATATATTTATATATATATACATACATATATATATATATATATACATATATATATATATATATATATCAACAATTGAGGGTAAAATTAATTAATTAATCAATTTCACCAAGTGTTCAGTTTGTAAAAGGACCATTTAAGGCGAATTCAAAATATTACATTATGTGGCAAAGTAATTTATTTTACTAAGCCCTAATTATATAATATATATATATATATATATATATATATATTGATAAAAATGGTAAGATAACAAAAGAATGAAAGAGACCTCGATATTATGTAAATAGAGGAATTTATCTGTAAAAGAAATATACCTTCAGCTTTAGGCACTGGGATAAAAGGAAAACAACCAAATTATTCAGTCATATATGGTCACTAAAAGATAAAGGTGTCAGTTACAACATCCATTGGAAGATTTTAGCCAAGTGTAAGCCCTACACCAATGGCAGTGGAAAGTGTGGTCTATGTGATATGGAAAGATGGCTCATCTGGAAAAGTAACATGTCTGAATTCAAGAACTGAACTTTTCAGACCATGCCTATATGTGGCCAAATATTTGTTACGTTTTTGGTCCCCCCGAGACTACAGATAGAACTTGCTTTCTATATTGTGTCCACACACAAGCTTTTTATCTCTTTATACTTTGTACTTATATTTCTTATATATTTTTATTTATATTTTTTATACATATATTTCTTACATATTTATAGAGAATTTGGTTTATAGGTTTATTGCCTATATATTTTTACACATAATTTTTCTGTATTCTACCTTCCACTCTGCTTTTTTCCCCTGTGCATATATAGACGTGTATATGGATTCTTTTTGTGTGGGTGTGTGCATATATAGTTGTGTGTGTGTGTGTGCATGTGAGTATGTGCATATATACACGTGTTTTACTCAGTGTTTTTGCACCTTTTCCTGTATTTTTGCCTTCAACCCTGTTTTTTCTTGACAAAATTGCAATCGTCAGCATACAAAAGTTTCCTAATGAGGGAAGTAAAAACCTTCGTTTTGAATTATAGTCTGGTCAGATTAAAAATATTCCCTGTTGTAGCCCCAAGCTTGTAGGGTATTAAGAGCACCATCCAAGCGTGATCATTGCCCGAGCGGCTATCGGGCATCCATGCTGGTGGCACGTAAAAGACACCATTCGAGCAAGATCGTTACCAGCATCACTTTACTGGCACCCGTGCCAGTGGCGTGTATAAAAGATTCAAGTGAGGTCGTTGCCAGTACTGCCTGATTGGCCCCGTGCCAGTGGCACGTAAAAGCACCCACTACACTCTCGGAGTGGTTGGCGTTAGGAAGGGCATCTAGCTGTAGAAACTCTTCCAGATTAAGCCTGGAGCCTGGTACGGCCGTCTGGTTCGCCAGCCCTCAGTCAAAATCGTCCAACCCATGCTAGCATGGAAAGAGGACGTTAAACGATGATGATGATGATGATGATCCTCCTCAGAGTTTTGATCCTTAAGGAGATCCCAATTTCAGTTGTATGTAGTTGCATTTGAACTCTTTCAGTTTTTACCCAACATTCATATGCATGTGTCTTTGTGACTATGTTTGTCTTCCATCATCACTTGACAACCAGTGTTGGTGTGTTTACATCCCCGCTACCTAGTGGTAGGCAAAAGAGACTGTTAGAATAAGTATCAGGCTTTAAAGAAAAAAGGTACTATGGTCAATTTATTCAACCAAAATTCTTCAAGGCATTGCCCCAGCATGGCCACAGTCTAATGAGTGAAACAAGTAAAAGAGAAACACAAAAATCGAATTAAAGACAGTAAAAATGGCTCATTTTTTTTTTTTTGACCAACCTCTCTTCTTTTGAGGATGAATGCTGGAGCAGGTGTATTAAAGTACCAACACCTGCAATTCCAGAACCAATTCAGCCTCCTGCTTTCCACCACTCATCAACTTTATTAGATTCGGGCATTTTGTCTGCTTCCTTTTCTATCCTCAAAGAATAGAAAGTTTTGTGAAATTAAGGAAATTTTTGTGCTGTGCCTACTCTGAGAAGTACTTACATAACTCACCTGTCAGGAGGGTTGTTGAGGACAGGTTGGTCACATCCCAGGAACAAACTAATCACATCAGCAGCCAGAACAACACTCATAATGATCAACTTCAATGTTATCAGTTTTGGTACAGTCAGCCTCATCTTTGATGATATCGTACCTCCAAGCAGCGTCCCCATCGACGAAGATATAAGAGACACCACACCTGGAAGAATTGAAAATTATATTAATTAATTAATAACATATTGACTTTAATATGGATGATGTGACACATGGGAATGTAATAAAGTGAACCAGATGCATTGAAAAGGGACGTTGAAATAATGGTAATAGTAATGAAGGTGATGGTTGTGGTGGGGCTGGGGCTGCTGGAGGTGGCACTGGCAATGATGATGATGATGATGATGACTAAGGCAATGAGGAAGATGACAAGTATCAAAGGTATGAGAATGTTCATCCCAACTGGTCATTAAAGGTTGATTTCTTCAATGACCAGTCCAGCACTTTCTCTTCACATGCTTTCAGTCCTCTGTCCTTATATATTCATGTACAGGGATAAAAAGGGATTCCACCCAAGGACCCTTTGCCCTAAAAGGAACACACGAACAAGACGGGGTCTCTGATATGTGCAAGAGGGCATTAACTGTCAATAAGAACAAACCGTGTTAATATGAAAAAATAATGATGATGATGACAATAACGGTGATGACGACGACAATGATGATAACAATGATGACAATGTTGACGGCGCCGACAATGACAACGATGACAATGAGATGATGACAATGAAAATGATGATGATGATGACAATGATGATGATGATGACGATGATGATGATGATGATGATGACGATGATGATGACGATGATGATGATGATGAAAATGATGATGATGATGGTGATGATACATGTGTGAGTGTGTGTGCATGTGTGTGGGCGGATGGGTGTGTGGGTGTGCATGAGACTTTATGAATAGTGTAGAAATAAAACAGAAATAGAAATGTCTATTGGTAGTTCCCTCCAAATGGCACACACACATTTATTAAGCCTTTAGCATTCAGCTGATTCGGTCAAATGCAAAGCTTATTTATTCAAATTGTTTCAAAGCAATCATGTATCATCTTTTAGCTTCAAGGTTTTAATGATGTGATTGTTTAGCTTTAGAATGACATTGTAGGATAGGTGTGAAAGTCAGGATCTGGCCAGTTTGAACGTAAAACAGAATATTTTGGCCGGATATGGCCATTTTAAATGCTAAAGGGTTAAAATAAAATAAAATATTCTTTTCCACTATAGGCACAAGGCCTGAAATTTTAGAGGAGGGGGTATAGTCGATTACATTGACCTCAATGCATGACTGGTACTTATTGTATTGACCCTGAAGGAATGAAAAGCAAATTTGACTTCAGCAGTATTTGAACTCAGAATGTAAAAAAAGATGACATGCCACTAAGCATTTTGTCTGGCATACTAACAATTCTGCCAACTTGTTGCAAAGAAGAAAAAAAAAAACCCTCCAGAAATCCTGGGTGGAAAGTGAATACTTACACATGGTTATGTTGGCTTTCAGAGGTGAGAGAAGAAAAACTATCTCCAGATATTTAGCTGCGAAAGCAAAGAAACCCATAACCATCAGAAGCAGAATTGTATTGGAGAGTAAGCATATGTTATAGATTGGGTTCTTCAAGACATCTGCCAGAGACTTTGGTAAAGCTGAAGAGAAAAGAATGGAAACAAAGTTAGCAGTTAGATTATTTATAACTAAATATATATTTCTTTACTACCCACAAGGGGCTAAACACACAGGGGACAAACAAGGACAGACAATTAAGTCAATTACATCAACCCCAGTGTGTAACTGGTACTTAATTTATTGACCCCGAAAGGATGAAAGGCAAAGTCGACCTCGGTGGAATTTGAACTCAGAACATAACGGCAGACGAAATACCGCTAAGCATTTCGCCCGGCATGCTAACGTTTCTGCCAGCTCGCCACCTTCAAATTTATAACTAAATATAATCAGTTATAACAGTGTTTAGTATTGCTGTGTTAGAGGGAAAGTGATCGTGCATGCTTTAATGATTAATTCATCTCAACAGCGACCAGTGAGAGCGTCAAATGCATTCTGGCTTTTCAGTCTTTTTCAATGGTGCTACTGGAGTGCGGAGCTTTATCTAAACACTCTAATTTTTTCACAGTGAATGTACCAGCTACCTCGGGCACTTGGTAAAGCGCTCTCTCTCTCTCTCTCTCTCACACACATACACATGAAGCAATACCTTTTAGTTTAGCCTTAAGGGTCAATTCAGATGCAGACTCCCGATATTTCTTCGGTTCAATTGCCTGCCTTAGCATAACGTCTGGGTTCTTCAGAGACTTTGGAAAGAATGCCAAAGGTAAGCTAAGCACACCACTGAAACCAATCACCAAGAATCCAATCCACCAGGCTCCAATCCATCGAGGATCATTAGAATCGGTCCCATGATCTGAAAAACAAAAAAAAAGGTAGAAAGGTAAAAGAAAAAAATTAAGAATATTGATATGAAGGTAGTCTTTTGAGATTCTCATTTTTTAAATCTTTATAAGTGATGACCATTATTGATAAAAAAAAAGGGATTTTGAAACTTCGCTTCAATAATGTGTGCATGTGTGTATTCAAAGGGGTGACAAGCAGGACCAGATATAAATCCTGGGGGACCTAAGGCACTTCATGTTTGTTGGGTCCCTCATACACAAGAATTAAAATCCTGGAAAATTCCTAAATTTAAATCTCAAAACCCATCTGTTTCATAAAATTTGATGAGTTTGCAGAGAAAGTTAAGATAAATGACTGAAAATGTTGCTTTATTGATACACGTTTCAAAATTCAAATTTTTTTCTCACACATCTCACACACCATTTGAGCGGGATCGTTACCAGCATCGCCTTACTGGCACCTGTGTAAAAAGAGTCAAACGAGGTCGTTGCCAGTACCGCCTGACTGGTCCCCATGCCGGTGGCACGTAAAAGCACCCACTACACTCTCGGAGTAGTTGGCTTTAGGAAGGGCATCCAGCTATAGAAACTCTGCCAGATCAGACTGGAGCCTGGTGCGGCCATCTGGTTTGCCTGCCCTCAGTCAAAATCATCCAACCCATGCTAGCATGGAAAGCGGATGTTAAACGATGATGATAATGATGATGACATCTACTTGCAGTGTTTGACTTGTCCTTCATTATGAAAGGTATAATGAAAGGAGAAGAGGGAGTAAGATTTTTTCTCTAATGTAAGTTACAAACATTACAGAATGTAGAATACGATAAAATAACAGAAAATTATGTAGAAGTAAAATCTATCATTTTAGTGGTTGTTGCTCTTCCAAAAGCACGGTGTGAGTGTGTGTTGGGGAGGGCAGTGGGGTGACAAACATTTAAAAGACATTTATTTTTAAAGGTTTTGTTTTAAAAGAGCTCCCCTTCATTGTTTTGCAGTGCATGAACAAACTGAAAATCCTGACAAAAGCAAGGAAATTTCAACATATGTAGGACAGCTGTTCTAAAAGTTTGCTTTTCCAGCTTCTTGTAAGGGATGGTGGGCATAGTGACCAATGTTTACTGTGTTTTTGATTTTGGGGAAAATAAAAATTTACCAAACATACGTAAACTCCACCAGCCTAGCAAATCCCCTTCTCTGAAGGCATTAAATATTTTTCTTAATTTAAAAAAAAAATAAAAACATTTATTTTTTTAATAATTTTTCGATTTTTTTAAAAATCACAGTTTAAAATATGGACAGTCTGAATTTTTTGCTTTAATCCCAGCAATAAACTATTAAAAGTGTTTATGGGGAGAAAGATATTGAAAACCATCAATACGTCAGAGTGGCAAAGGAGGAGGGTGTTTGGTGATCATGAGATGAGCTAAAAATAACAGCTAAGTAGCCCTTAAATCACATAAACAAATGCTTTTGGTTTTTTTCATTGTTGCATGAATTCCCATGTGTAGAATACAAGTCCACAAGAATTTTATGAAAACTTCAAGAAATAAAAACAATTTGTGAGGGGTTTTATGGGGTTGCTTGAAACAGAATTCCACCTGGCTCTCTTGTACATACATGCATACATGCATACATGCATACATAGGCTTAGTTGATCCATGCACAATTGCAGAGTTTATAATTGCTGCAGCCTACCGTTACCGGGAAGCCATGCTCTTCATGCAAACTCATGTCTCCCCATGTGGGAACTGTTGCCAGCGAAATGTCACATCTTACAGAATGCCAACAAACTGACCTGTGGAGCATGCCACGAAAACGCCAATGTCACCAGATAGTTATGTCCTAAAGTGACCTTTGGAAGCTTAAATGCTTTCACCTCGAAGCCATTCAAATTTCTTTTAAATTCTCTCCATTTTGATCCTGAACATCTGATGGTTGTGCAAGTGTGAAGGCGGAATGTTAGCAAGTGTCTGGCAGAAACGTTAGCACGCCGGGTGAAATGCTTAGCGGTTTTTCGTCTGCCGTTATGTTCTGTGTTCAAATTCTGCCGAGGTCGACTATGCCTTTCATCCTTTTGGGGTCGATAAATTTAGTACCAGTTACGCACTGGGGTCGATGTAATTGACTTAATCCGTTTGTCCTTGTTTGTCCCTTCTGTGTTTAACCCCTTGTGAGTAGTAAAGAAATAGGTTGTGCATGTGTTATGTTCCCAAATACTTTAAATAATAGGGATCTGATTCAACCTGTTGTATATAAACTGAACAAAAAGGATCAAGTAATTCTTCATCAGCATCATCGTTTAACGTCCGCTTCCCATGCTAGCATGGGTTGGACGATTTTGACTGAGGGCTGGTGAACCAGACGGCCATTTGATGTTAAATTGCTTTGTATGTAACTTAACATAAAAACATTTACACACACACACACACACAATGGTACTATGCTGATGAGGTCTAACAGAACTAATCTTATGTCCATTGTTATTTCTTGACTGAAAAAAAGACTGACCCATTTTTCCCCCCCTTAAGAGCCTGACAGTCTGTGATATTTTATGTAAGGAAAAAGCAGTTATTCATCAGCATTAGCGCCAGTTAACCAAGTAGCATTCCGTTAGTTATGACCACGAGCATTCTAACTGATCCAGTCAACAGGACAACCGGCTCATGAAATTAACACGCAGGTGGCTGGGTACACCTCAGACATACACAGTCTTAACACACTTCTCTGGGAGACTCAGTGTAACACAATGCTGACCCTTTGAAATACGGTTACTACTACCCTTTTGTCAGCTGAGTGGACTGGAGCAAGAGGAAATAAAGCAAACAATATGCCATTGGGTATTGAACTCACGACCCTGCAATTGCGAGCCAAATATCCCAACCACTGAACCACTGAACCACTGAACCTTCGATTAACTAAAATAAAGAGAGATTCTGTTTGAAAGTATTGAGCACCGTTTCTATATTTTGGTCGGACTATTAAGAGAACTAGTGGAGTAGCAACAGTTCATTGGTATATTGGTGATGATGATGATGTGGCAATGGTGGTGATGGTGTATGGTGGTGGTGGTGGTGGTGGTGGTGGTGTGTGGTGGTGGTGGTGGTGTCAGTATGACATGGTTAAGGAGCATGTGTGGTACAGGGGGGGGAAAGAGACAAGAATGAGACAAAGAGGTGTAAGAGGGAGGAAGAGAGAGAGCAAGAAACAGAGAGAGAGGGAGAGAGAAGAGAAGGGAAGAGAGTGAGGGGGGAGAAAGGGGGAGAGAGAGGAAGAGAAAGGGAGAGAGAGTTAAGGATATAGAGGGGGAGGGAGCCGGAGATGTAGAGGGTAGGGAGGGTGGGAGGAAGAGAGGAGAGGAAGAGCAAGAGAGAAGGGAGGAAGGGAGAGGGAGAAAGAGAGATAAGGAGAAAGAGGGAAGGTGAGAGAGAGAGAGAGAAAGGTGTGGGGGAGCAGATGTAACGGAGATCCAACTGCACCAGGTAAAAAAATGTTGACAGAATGTCAGTTGTTTAGGCTTACATCAAGGTACTACTACTGATACTACTACTACTACTACTACTACTACTACTACTACTACTACTACACTACTACTACCACCATCACCACCACCACCACCACCACTACTACTACTACTACTACTACTACTACTACTACTACTACTACTACTACCACTACTACCACCATCACCACCACCACCACCACCACCACCACCATTACTACTACTACTACTACTACCACTACTACTACCACCATAGCCACCACCTACATCACAACCAGCCACTATGTGGTCACTCAGCCTGCTAGAAATAGCAGCCAAACCTTCCCTAATAATATCTTAATGTCACCAAAAAGGCAAGGGAATATTGAGTAATGTTAGCCTATATGTAGGATAGTCATGGCTGGAATACCTTTGATCATGAGTTTGTCCAATCAAAATTGACCTGGAGCAAAGCAAGGGAACACCACTGGTACAACCGGTGGCACCACAACTGCAACCACTGCGACTAAGTAAGACATATGCTACTCTATGGCTTCTTTAAATCTCTGACCTTTTTGACATGTGTGTGTTAGTGGAGAGACGAGAGAGAGAGAGAGAGAGAGAAAGAGAGGCAGATGGACAGTGAAAAGAAGAGAGAGAGAGAAAGAGAAAGAAAGAGAGTGAGACACAATTAGATTTTGAAGGTTTACACACACACACATACATATGACACAGATTCATATGCCACACACACACACATGCAAAAATATATAAGCAGCAACGTGCATGTAAACATCGCAGCCACATGCATGTTTATGTACACACACATATATACACATACACACACACACACATATATATATATATGCACACACACACGTACATATTCTCAAATAAATGCAAATGTACATATGGTTCAAGTAGGTGTGATGTACTAAATGACATGCAGAATGCACACAATTAATTGTGTGTGGTGTGTGTGCGTATGTGTCTATGTACACACACACACACACACACATGTAGATATATATGTATATTATAAATATATGTATTTGTGTGTGTGTGTGTGTATGTGCATATACCAACATACATACATGCATGCATATATATATATATATATATATATATATATATATATATATATATATACATGTGTGTGTGTGTGTGAGAGAGAGAGAGAGAGAGAATGAAAGAGGGAGGAAGAAACTCTTGGGGGAACCTGAGAATGAGCAGAACACGTCTATGTATGTAAGTGTGTGTGTGTGTGTGTGTGCGTGAATATATATATATATATATATATATATATATATATATATATATATATATATATATATATATGGGAAATTCTGTCTGTGTGTATGTTTGTGGAGTTGTTAGCTAACTCCTCCTACATCGTTTTATCGATTTTGATGAAACTCGACACGTGAGTAGAACTCATGTCTGGAAGCCTCACGACATACTCAGATTGTTGAAAAAAAACGATAATAGGGCCCCTGGAAGGGATCCTTATATATATATATATATATTTCTTAAAAACCAAGGAAAATAACCCATTCATTTTCCTAAATTATTTGGTGAGTATGCTTATTTCTTAGTATTTGAACTGTTAGAGTTATTTTTGCAATTTATCTAGTGCAACCGTTAAACAAGTAAATAGTATTTTCCTATACAAGAGATCCACTTATTTTGGTTAGTGACTTATTCACGAATATACAAACACTAGTGCCCCTGAGGGTAATATTCTCTGGTAAAAAAACAAAAACCCTTTTCACAGTTAATTACTTTAATTGTTATTATCTCATATCTAATTAGCCTGTTATTATGTAAAATGCTTCACGATTTTAGTATACATACCTTATTAGTATTTCCTCCTTTTATACTCTGGGAATGCATTAAAGCCCTTTTTGGGGTTACTGTATTTGAATTCTTACTATCAGGTAACTAATTTCATGTTATTACATAACTGACTTCACAATTTGGGTATTCATAACTTAATGGGAATTCCTAAAAACAAGATCCTGTGTAAGATAGTTCAGTATTATCTGTAAATGCACAAAAACCATTTTAAGGGCTACCTACTTTCTATTTTTGTTATTGGATTAGTGAAACAATTATAAGAACGGAACCAAGGGATAAGCCCTGCTTTCCCAGGAATTACCAGATACATCAGCTAGTATATATATATATATATATATATATATATATATATATATATATATATATATAGTGTAACAAAAAGCATTTATTAGCAATTGTTTTGGCTTCAAGTCGCACTGTTCCCTAGTGGACAAGGAATAATGCCACCAGATGCAACACACAGTGCAAAAGAGCCTCTTCAGGTGGTTTAATATGCTTATGAGTTTGTAGATTTACATTTTGATTTTACTTCAGGATAAATGGTGGTATTGAGGGATTCTAGCAGTTTGAATGCATTTGTGTTACTGTGAGGGATTTGTTTAGGAAGAAAATACAAGAATAAAAACATAAATCATTTAACTTGAATTGGGTGGGGCTGTTAATACTTGTGGTCATGGTATTATTGTTAAAAGCTGAGGAACTAGCAGAGAAGCTTGGATTTCGTCTTTCAACTATCCATTGACACCTGTGCGCCATCAGGGAAGCAAGCAAATTGGACCAATGGGTTCCTCACAAACATTCCAAGTCTAATTACATGCAGAGAGTGAATGTGTGATGTTCTTTGCGGTCACGTCTCATGAATGAACGGTTTTGGGACTGAAAAGTGGCTGGTAATGAGAAATGGGTTCTCTAAATATGTCAAGTGTCAAAGACAGTGGGTAGGGAAAGGAGAAACACTGGCATTCCAGGCTAAAGAAGGTCTTCACCCATGTAAAGTATTGTTATCTGTTGAGTGGGATATGAAAAGTTTAGTCCACTTTGAACTTTTAAACCCAAAGCAAATGACAACAAAGGAGATCTACTGTAAGCAGCTTGAGTGGCTTAAGTCAGCACTAGAAGAAAAACGACCATCTTTGGTTTGAAGACGAAAGTTCTTCCATCAGGATAATGCTCTGTCACATTTATCGCGGATAACATTCCAAAGGCTGGAGTAGTTTGAATGGGAAACGATGCCCCACCGAACATATTCACTGGACATTGCCCCAGCTTACCATTTATTCTGTAGTCTTCAAAATCATTTGGATGGTAAAGATATGAATTCTGTAGACAAGATCAGAACAGTATTGGAGGAGTATTTTTCGTCAGGGACAAGTGAATTTTGGAAGAGGGACCTTGCAAGCCTACCAGATAGATGGAAGAACGTTGTAGAAAATAAAAGAGAGTGTACTTTAGATTTAAAAAGAACTTTGTTTATCTTGATTTTGATAAATAAAAGAAATATAAAAAACGCATTATTTATGGGTCAACTTAATATATATATATATATATATATATATATATATATATATATATATATATATATATATATATATATATATATATATATATATATATAATATATATATATATATATATATATTGTATATATGTATATTGTGTATATCATATATATATATATATAAAACCATTAAGCAAAAAATAGCAAAAATACAAAAAAAAATTGTAACAAAAGCATTTTTTATTTGGCTTTTGTTCATTGTAAACGCATAATGTGTGTACCTAAGAGCTATTTGCTTGTTCGATAGCGCTAAGCTAGCATATTGGCACCAACCTATATAATGTCTAATTGAAGTCTACAGTCTTTGACAAAAATGTGATTCTAAAGATAAAATGATTTTTTTTTTTCAATTAAAGAAAATTAAAAGTTAATATAAAATTAAATGAAAAGAGAATGTATATTGTTGTTCATGTTCTTGTGTTTTTAAAATTTTATTTTAGTTATTCATTTTGCTTTTGTATTTTTCCTTTATTTTTCTCTGTTTATTTGTTTATTGTTGTTGTTAAAACTGAAGCCAACTGACTGTATAATTGATTGATTGATTAATCAAAGACACGTTAATTAATTGTAATCACATCTATATTATATATATGTATGTGTATATATATATATATATATATATATATGTATATATATATATATATATATATATATATATAAAGCTTAACTATGTTCTGCCTGAGTGTAACCTTTCTGTGTTATTCTTTTCACCATGTTTTAGTTATTACTTCTTCCATAATGTATTCCACATTTACCATGCCATACCGCATCATATGCCGCACATCATCACCATGCTCTGCTGTCATACACCATATTATATAAGTGTGTAAATCTGTGTCTTATATGATTTTATGATTACCAGAATATATGTGATAATCTACCAACATCATACTATACACCAAGTCATTCAACAGGATATATTTTATCTTCCCATTAAAAATCATTTTTTTAATACTCATCTTCTGAGAAATAAGGCTTTGTTGATTCAACAACATCTAGATCAGTCTTTATTCAGCACTATTTAGACCAGTCTTATTCAGCACCATTTAGACCAGTCTTTATTCGACATCATTCAGACCAGTCTTTATTCGACATCATTCAGACCAGTCTTCATCAACTCCCTATACCTTAACCCTATATAACATCTATTTCTCTCTTACTCTCAACTGTTCTATGTCAGCTGTTCTTTGGCCAGACACCTTTTCACTTACCAATTGCTGTCCATCATAATGCTATCCATGCCAACCTGTCCAGCTCTGATGATGTATTTCAAGGACTACACTATTACAATGGTGCCATATACTATACTTTACCATACATTATTTTATCATTTTCATTCCATATTTTACTATATACCACACTTTACCATACCTCACCACATGCAATAACATGGAATACTATGCTGGATATCATATTTTCCCATATTAGATCTTACCATAATCATGCCATACCAATGTTAGAATTGAGATGGTGTTAGTGGGGTGAGTGAAACAAAGCAAAAAGGGAGGTGTGAAGTAGGTCAGGGGTCAGACTGACAAAGTGAAATAGAGGGGGTGGGTGGGTGGGGGGTGAAGATTATAAGTAATACATACCTATTAAATCTACAGGTATTTTCGAGACAATTGCTCCAAGTCCAAATGCTAATCCTGGACCCATCAGCTCAAAACAGAATATGAAACCTAAATAGTAAAAACGGAACAATAAACAAATAAATAAATAACAAAAGGAAGAATGCTTAATATAACATCAACTACAGGTATGTCAGTTAATTCGCTTTGTATTCAGAGGTATGTCTAAATTATACGAGTGTAATTTCAGGTGTCTCTATGTAATAAATATTTTCCTTAAAACTATTATTTTTTCAAGCTTTCATCATCATCATCATCGTTTAACGTCCATTTTCCATGCTAGCATGGGTTGGACGGTTCGACCAGGGTCTGGGAAGCCAGGAGGCTGCAGCAGGCTCCAGTCTTGATCTGGCAGTGTTTCTACAGCTGGATGCCCTTCCTAATGCCAACCACTCCGAGAGTGTAGTGGGTGCTTTTTACGTGCCACCGGCACAGGTGCCAGGGGAGGCTGGCAGCCAATCATGCTTGTCTTAACACTTTTGATACCAACCTGTTTAAAACTGCATTTGGTTCAATAAAACAAGCTCCTGTTTCAAAGTAATATATAACCTTCCATCAAATTTTGTGTTCATTTATGTTCCAAAGACCAGATTAATCATGACAAAATTATTTTACTAAATTCTACAGTATTTTCAGAATTAATTGAAATATAGATCGTGCATTTCAACATAGATATGGTAACAAAAGGGTAAGATTTGATATAATTGACTTACTCCCTTACCCCCAAATTGCTGGCCTTGTGCAAAAATTTGAAACCAATATGTCAAACATAGATGCTTTCCTAAGTAAATTCCAGCTAAAGTGGAGTCTACATGCCTGACTCTTGACTCCCAAAATAAAGTTTCTTTGGAAAACTTGCAGATGGTTCACAGTTTTGGGGTGGACCAAAGAAGAAATACAAAGGCACCCACAAAACAAACTTGAAAAAGTGTACTTGGGGACATGTTGCTTGCTGTGGCAGAGTGCTGTGCATTCTGGAGTATGACACTCGGAATCAGAAATTATCAGAGAGTCAGAAATTCTGAGGCTGCATGGAAAGCAACAGTCCAAGAGGATTCTAACTTGACTTGGCTATAAAATGGCACCACCGTAACCATGAAATGTATGTCAAATATTAACGTAATAAACTGCTCCATGAGCTTCTAATCTGGTCACCTTTGGAGTCATGAAGGACAAAAGTGAATGCCACTAGTATCTATGGTTACTTGAAACCAATGGAAAAGTTTTGATAATGAGAGTTCTTTGATATACTAAAGTGAAATTAGTTTTGACAGGGGAGAGCTTTTTGATCGGTAGATCAGGGCAGACGTGAGCAACAACAACAACAACAACAACTAAATTAAGGACAACAACAATGACGTCTTCTGTGAATGCCAAAGCTTATTGTTTTGCCATTGATTATATTTTAATGCAGATACCATCTTTAGATAACATAACATAAATGCTAGTCTCTGTGTTGGTCCCTGCGCCATACTGGGTGGACATATGTAAGGTGCCAGTGTAAATAACCGTCTTTAAACAAACAATACATGACCTTTACAATAGCCCCCCCCCCCCCCCCCATCCACTCAAAGATATCTTTTGGTGTCTTTGTTGCCCTTTCAAAATGGTTCTATGACTCATGTCTCACGTTTCACCTTGGATTATGATGTCCTTACAAATGTCTGATACACAGAAGGTTGCTATTGTTATTGCTGTTGTTATTGCTGATGTGTAAAGTGAATTAAGAAGTCTTTCAACATTCAGTCAGAGCCGAGATGGGTAGCTGTAGCCTTCCTGAAGCTTTATTTCTTTGGGAGTCTGCATGTCTGGTGGCAGGAAGGAGGAAGAGAGGACATTATCCTCCTTTGTGTGGCTATGATCACCATTGTGAGGTATGTCATTCATTAGAGTATCATTCGAGGTAATACTGCTGCTAGTTTTAGCAGGTCGAATGATTTCATAAAAGCACCCTCTGTTAATGGCTTCAAATATTTCGGTTCAAAGCCAGCAATTTTAAGGGGTTAGTCGATTGGTATTTATTATATCGATTGCGAAAAGAAGAAAGTCAAACTCGACCTCGGCAGAATTTGAATTCAGTGCGCAAAGAGCTCGAAGGAGTAGCGCTAAGCATTGACAACTAACAACTGGTGCCGGCAGTTTGTTCCATGCTTCAGCAACTCTTAGCGTGGAAAAATGTAAGGCGGGATTAGAACTTGGAACGTTAAGAGCCGGATTTTATTTTAATCACTGCTGAATCGACATCAAACGACAGACAAGCAACAGATAATTTGTTTGACCTACGTTTACGCTAAGACACGTCGACCTTGTGTCACCACCGTGTTCTAGAGAAACACTCACACACACACACACACACGCACGCACGCACGTACACACACACACATCCACGCACGCACGCATACACACACATACACACATACACACACATACGCACGCACAATTACACATACACGGACGCAATTTTTTTTTTTATAAGACCTCTTTCCAACCTCTTTGCTCCATATAAATAAAGAAGATAGCATCTGTAGCTATCTGAATGTTAGGCTACGGTGGTCGCTTGACGGGACAAAGATAGCAGCTAAGTGGCCCTGAAATCAGTCTTCAGGATCTTAAAAAAAAAAAAAAGTGGGGGTAAGGTACATAGTTAACGTAGTTCTAGATGAACAATGTCTGAAAGGATACAAATATCGTAGGATCACATCAGAATATCTTTGATCATAGCTCAGATTCGTTCGGGGTTGATTTGGGACAGGGTCAGACGACAACAACAACAACAACAACAACAACACCAAACAGTTTCAGCAATCTACACATCCCTCACTTCCCCCACATAAAGCACATAATTCCAATAACCGGAGAAAGTCGATTCCAATACACATTTGCGTTTATCGATAAAATTAACCATTCCTATGATTCGCCCAGGCTTGTCACATCAAAGGCATGGCGTTCGGGAATTTTGGGGGAAAAAATGGTCTTCGTTCACAGATCAAATTAGAACTAGTCTCTCCATCCATCCATCCATCCATCCATACATACATACATACATACATACATACAGACAGACAGACAGACAAACAGACAGACATATACGTACGTAGTACGTACATACATACTTACACATACATACTTACACATACATACACACATACATACATACATACATACATACATACATACATACATACATACATACATGCATACTTACACACACACATACGTACATACATACATACTTACACATACATACTTACACATACATACACACATACACACATACATACATACGTACATACATACATACATACATACATACTTACACACACACATACGTACATACATACATACACACATACATACATACATACATACATACATACATACATACATACGTACATACGTACATACATACATACATACATGCATGCATGCATACATACATACATACATACATACATACATTCATACATACATACATACATACATACATACATACATACATACATACATACATACATACATGCATGCATGCATACATACATACATGTCCGTGTTTGAATTGAATTATGTGAAAAAAGCACTCAGTACAGGTTCTAGAGTTTATTTATTCGAAGCTACATTCTCCATACATACATATATGCATGGATGCAAAATACGTAATACGTACGTATTTAAAAATGCATGTTCTCTTTCTCTTTTTAATTTGCTACTTGGTAGCAAGGTGGCTATGAAGGAAAGCACCTTTTTTTGTTCACCATCATTAAATCTGTTACCTTTTCGTGGGAGGTAGGACAACTATGAAAGAGAAGATATACAAAAAATCATGATGGTGTACAATATATCTGTCTCCTTTTTGCCGATAGAACGCATGATGGCAGATCCTGCTGTAAGTTTTGGTAAAACTGATGCACGGGCGGTTATGAAGTTTCTCTTTTTTTGCAAAGCAAAGGAGCGGCGGAAACCCATGGGGAAATGAAGGAAGTCTTGAAAGATAACCATCCATCTTACTCCACAGTGAAAATCTGGGTGTCAAGGTTTCGGACTGGTCATTTCGAAGTCACAAATGAGCCCCGGTCTCGGATGAACCCGCGACCACGGAGGACAAAGCCGACGCTGTGCATGTCCTGATTCTCGAGGATCACCGGGTTTCAGCTAAAGTCATTGCTGAGACTCTGAGGATTTCCCATGAAAGAGTTGACCACATAATTCACAACGTTCTGGACATGAAAAACTTTCCGCAAAATGGGTGCTGAAATGCTTCAACGCAGAACAGAAGCGCATCAGGGAGCCGACATCGAAGGCGATTTGGGGCCGGTTTGCAGCGGGAGAGGCGGACTTTATGACTCGTTTAGTCACCATGGATCTGTGGTAGATCGTGTATAGGCCCTGCGGAACTGCAGCTCCCCCTATTTCCAATCGATATTATCGATAACATTCAATATAATGAGTCCTTTTTCCTTTAATCCTTTCTTTATATTTGTACATTATATAATCGTTAAGCTTAATGTCAGTAGCCATCCTCAAGTTTATGAAAAAAAATACAAAAATCCTTGTATCGAACTGTGTGCTTCACAGTTGCAGCGACGCGGTGTTTGGCTGTTGTGCGCATGCTCAAATGTCTGAGACAGGGACCTTCACGCTAGTGAGAGAGAGAGAGAGAGAGAGAGAGAGAGAGAGAGAGAGAGAGAGAGAGAGAGAGAGAGAGAGAGAGAGAGATATCACTGCGTGAACGACAGTACCGACCCCCGTATTCTAGTGAAAGGTAGAGTTTCTTTTTGATTCCGCGTGTGTTGGGCTTAAAAACGTGTTTATATTCTTGAATGTGATAAAGTGTCGAATTAGATTATTATCCTGCTTCCAGCCTGTCCGTGAGTATCCCATAATCCCATAGGATTTTAACATTCTCTTTCTCAGTGACTGACTGTGGATGGTGTTCGTACAAGTTCTTAGGGTTGGAATATCATAGTTACGGCATATGCTCCGGTGAAATATTGGTTTTATATTCTGTCAGAGCAAGGACTGAGCAACCGGCAACAATGTCAAGTTTGTCATTGCAGAGTCTACACTTTGTGTTTATCTCATTGTGCGTGATATTGGTCAGTTCCGAGTGAGGAGACTCTGATCTTGTGCCGCGAGGATAAATCCAGCTTCGGCTTTCAAATCAACACTCTGCAGCCCCTGATGGGTTCTCCTCATATCTACATCAGCTTCTCCAGCTCGTTTGGGGTATTACCCGTGAAATGGTCTTTCTTGCAACAATCTTGGTACTTCCTTCAAGCTTTCTTGATTGGCTTTTGTTTTACACTTTTTTGCGGCCTTAGTTGGCATCATCAGAATAATTATCATAATTATTATCATAATCAATAAGGTTAAGCTCTCCTCTGTATTTATATCCCTCCTTTGAGATTGAGTTCAATTTCTTACTCTGTTCCTGTTGCATTATCAGCTGTGTCATCTAGTTGGTGTTGGTGCATTGAATCAGAGAGGATTCGACTTCCCTTCGCTTCAGTTCTAGACGATTCTGCTCTCAAGCTGTTTGTTGCGTCTTCACACTCAAACCAGCACGAGTTTCCTACAAGTTATTTTCACAGCTATATACCACCAGCTCGGAGATGATGCAGAATAAACGCCGTACGTTTTTTGCAGTAATGGGCAGGTCAGTTTAATCATCAAGATTAAACTCCTGTCAATACGATGTTCTTATAATTTGATAGCGTCTTTTTTCACGAAGCTTGTACAATTGTAGCAATAAATATGCATATAAACTGCCACCAAGTCTTGTCATAACTCCGCGCTACAACAACTGTTATAAACATCATGTACAATAGTTAGTGTTTGGAAGCACTGCGGATTGGTTGAGTGATAGCGAATCAAATGGATGGCATTATCTTTCCGATTGTTGACAAGCTATGGCACAAGCTTCCTCAATCCCTACAGATGCAGAAGACAAATAGATACAGCCCCTAACAAAAATTCATCCGAAAATCGTTTTCTTGTCAGCCCCAAAAGCTTTATTCAACCACCACCAACGAAGCTCAATGAAAGGTAGATTTGGTGAGACTGTGTATGCTTTAGGTTTGCGTGGTTGTACAAGAACGTGACTAAATGCCTGTTCTAAAACATTAGCGATATCAAGTGAGATAGTGACAAAGGTGTGTAGCTGGGAAACTGAACACTTAAGTTCTCTCAATGTAAACGGAAGCAATATTATTATGTAGGAGAGGAAAGGATGTAGATGAGGGAAAACGGTTTTGTATGAATGTTTTTAAATATGCTGTGTATTTGTAATGTAGTTTGACTGAATTTGGTATTGTGTTTTAAGTGTAAAGAATTTGGCTGATTGTTGACCCAGTATCGAAGTAAGAGGATGCATGAATGAGTGGGGAGGAAGTTTACTTCGCAACCACAAATAAGCAAACATGTACGTGCCTGAGGTCGAGCAAGAAAGAAGAACGACCGAGATATATATATTCATATCGCATCCTCACCAAAACAGATCCTTGTAGTAATGACGTGCACGTGCACACACACACACACACACACACACACACACACACACACACACACACACACACACACACACACACACACACACACACACACACACACACACACACACACACACACACACACACAAAGCGACACTTCTAGCCGTCAATCCTCCCAATCCATTTGAACGTTGTCAATCACAGTCCTTTTACATCTCGGAGGTGGGGGCCTTCTTTGGAATACTCGGCAGGCTGCTGCCCCTTAACACCAGCCCCTTCTAGTTTTCCCCGACTATCCCTTATCTTCAGTTATCTTCTTCTTACTTTTCTTTCCTGCAGGGCAATAAACTTTCTACTATCGTTCTGCTATTGCTCTCTTTTCAGGCGATAACAATCTTGCTTCCTGTATCGTGGCTACCCACAACACCACCAACTTCCTCCAACCATCTTTTGTTCTTTCTTTCTTCAAACAACTCTCTCTTTTATCTTCCAATTCTCGCAGTGCCAACAACTTTCACTAAATCTTCCTGCCTCACGTACATGACCCATCCTTGCTTTGAATCCGGAACCGCTAGATCTTACATAAGACTCACATTCCAGAGCTCTATCCAGTGCTTCTTGCATAGTATTCAGTTGTTCCTTCTTTACTTGAACTTTGAGCTCTGCACGGTCCAGAGCATTGATAAACTGTTCTTTCAAAAGAAGAGCCAAGAAGTCCGGTGTTGCCGTAGGGTATGCCTTATGTGTCACACTCTCCAGATCTTGGGCAATCTGTTGTAGTGACTCTCCCCTAGCCCTACCGCCGGTCCGAAATTATGCCCTATACGCTTTACTCTGGTACATAATGCCATATCTTCTCTGTAACACTTCAACTAGTGAAGAAGAACGGCTTCCGTTCTTTACTGACAACTGACTCAACACCTCTGGTGCAGCACCCTTTAGACTAGTAGCAAGCTGAACTGCTCTTTGCCTATCGTCCCACCCATTCTGGCCAGCCAGTAGCTCGAACTGGACACGGTAGGCCTCCCATGACACTTTGCCATCAAATTTTTGTGGCTTTTTCTTAATGGAAACTCTACTGCAGCCCTGCACTTCGCTGGATCGGGGCCCAAACACTGGAGCCTCAAGATTCAGTCTAGTGTCCCAAACTACCTCCTGACCACCAACAGGCACACCCACTCCTGAAAGAGCACCCCTGGAGGTTTGGCCATTTTCAAAATTCAGCACACGATGTCCACCATCTCCATACACTCTCTGCACAGTAGCCTGAGGCTCAGCAGCAGAAAACTGTTCGATGTCCCCCATTCTTTCATTAAACATTTTCAAATGTTCATCGACGTGTATTATATATGTATATGTTTGTGTGTCTCTGTTTGTCCCTCCACCATCGCTTGACAACCGATGTTGGTGTGTTTATGTCCCCGTAATATAGCGGTTCGGCAAAATAGACCGACAGAGTAAGTACTAAGCTTACAAAGAATAAGTCCTGGGGTCGATTTGTTCGATTAAAGGCGGTGCTCCAGAATGACCGCAGTCAAATGAGTGAAACAAATAAAAATAAAAAATAAACGAATGCATATATTTATAGATCTACACATACATCTGGGTGTGTGTTTTTGTTTCTGATAGTA
This sequence comes from Octopus sinensis, assembly GCF_006345805.1. NCBI lineage: Eukaryota > Metazoa > Mollusca > Cephalopoda > Octopoda > Octopodidae > Octopus > Octopus sinensis. The sequence continues at coordinate 3,651,825 of NC_043020.1, read as the reverse complement.
AAGGAGATGGATAGATAGATAGATAGATAGATAGATAGATAGATAGATAGATAGATAGATAGTAGAGAGAGAGAGAGAGAGAGAGAGAGAGAGAGAGAGAGAGAGAGAGAGAGAGAGAGAGAGAGAGAGAGAGAAAGCATAGTGTGTGCCAGTTTCTTGAGCATGGAGGCTGTAGGACCGCCTGTTTCTGGTGAATGGATGGAATAACTTAACTTTATCAGTCTGCTGCCATTTCCCAAATCGAATCGCTTTTTCCAAAAATTGTCTCCAAATCCCGTTTTATGAAAAACCTGGACACCACAAGAAGAGACACACACGATGCCATTGATTCCTTATCAATGTCTATTTACTACTACTACTACTACTACTACTACTACTACTACTACTACTACTACTACTACTGTTGCTATTGTTGTTGTTGCTTTAATATTGGCCGTGTTGCTTGTTAGATAAGACGACGCGACGATGGCGAGGATCGAAGCGACATTCTGGGGAAATTGAGAATGGAAAAAGTGCGATATCACGATGATGCTGTCGTTGCCTGTTGATGCTGCTGCAGTTGATGATGATGATGATGAACCGAAGAATGATGATGGGGGGGTAGTGATGGTGGTGGTGGAGGTGGTGGTAGTGGTGGTGGTGGTAGTGGTGGTGGTGGTGGTGGAGATTGTGATAGTGATGGTGGTGGTGTTGGTGGTGGTGGTAATGGTGGTTGCTGTGGTGGTGGTCTTGATGGTGGTGGTGGTGGTGATGATGATGATGACAACGATGATGATTATCATTATAAGCATTCTCTGCGCTACGGAATCGTTGGTTACGGAATTCTGCGCTTACGGCAATCATTAAGTGTGACTCAATTTCGGGATACAAGTCATTTTCGTAGCCACACTTTATGAATTAAGGAATAATTTTGCTTTTACAGAAATTCGGGTAAATTTTAACAATTTTAAAACTAAAACCACGATACGCATTTTTTCAAAGTTTACTACCACCCACGCATCCCCTCTTCCACCTGGACCTTTTTGTATATTCAGCAATTCGAAGAACCTAGTTTTCCGTTGACTTCAAAATACCAGCCAATATCGACCCGCTCCCAGCGGAACATCAAGACCTTCCTTGGATTTTACTGTTTTATTGCTTGATGTTGGTTTTCTTGTCTGGCAGAAACGTTAGCACACCAAGCGAAATGCGTAGCCGTATTTCGTCTGCCGTTACGTTCTGAGTTCAAATTCCGCCAAGGTCGACTTTGCCTTTCATCCTTTCGGGGTCGATAAATTAAATACCAGTTACGCACTAGGGTCAATGTAATCGACTTAATCCGTTTGTTTGTCCACTCTGTGTTTAGCCCCTTGTGGGCAATAAAGAAATAGGTTTTCTTGTCTATCATCGCAATGTTGGATCTAACTGTGTATATTTTATTGCCCTTATTCAAATGAGGTCATCAAGCGGAAGTGAAAGCAGTTGTGTGAAAATAATTTGCAAAAGGATTACGTTGTAGGTTTGATTTGGTAAAAGAAACCAAATATACTAAAGTATTTAATGGGAACAATTCATGAGAATAAAAGTAAATATTAGGTCATGAGTTCAAGTAGCTGCTTCGTTGAATACCCGGGAAATCTTTTGCTTTTGTAATTTGAAGTGATGTTTAAAATGGGACGGCTGCTGAGAGTGCAGCTTCTACGATCAGGCAAGATGCGATGCGCCGAAAAACATGGCGGTCATTCAAGCGAAAGCTCGCGCAGGGATTTATATAAAATGAAAGATGCAGCTTTCGATGCAAAACGTTTTGCACAACATTAAAATGACTGATAAAGCTAGCAGTGCTGATGCGGAGTCTGCTAGAAATTATCCTGAAGAGTTGAAATTGAAGAAGGTTATAAACCAAGCGTAGAATGTTGGCGGGACTTGACTTTTCTACATGTACAAGTGTATTAGAACTGTTATTTATAGGGAAGAAAGAATCAACATTAGGCTTCAAAGCTTTCAGAAATCATCCAACGCTATTTTTAGCCATACGAAATTTAAGTTCTTGGTTGTATATGACTCCTAGAATCTAAGGACTTCAAAGGTTAAGAGTTTTTATCTATCTGTGGTTTGACGTTCATCTAAGGAGATTTACATGTGACTTCGTAGGTTTTCCATCAGCTGGAAGTCGACATCAAGTTCATCAAACTATTGTAATTAATGAGATGAATCCAATACAAAAGCTTAAAGGTTTAGCGTTTATAAAGGTCAGTTTTTCGTTGCGTACACTCCTAATCGCAACGGAATGAGCCGTCTTACGGTATTTCTTCGAGATCCTTTCGTTCTGGTTTCAAGTCCTGCTGAGGTCAACTTTGCCTTTCATCCCTCCAGGGTCGATAAAAATAAGGTACCAGTCATGTACTGAGATCGACGGTACCCCTCCCCTCAAAATTGCGCCTACATCAGAAGCCATCGTTATTATTACAATTTTGACGACGATGATGATGACGACGACGAGGAAGACGAAGAGCAGGAGTGGGAGGAGGAGGAGGAGGAGGAGATTTGGATATGATGATTCTGCAGTTATTGATTTTGGATACGGTGATTGTTCTTACCCACGTTGTCGTCAGTTGCATTATTGTTTGTAGTTATCTACAGTTGTTTGTTTGTTTGTTTGTTGTTGTTGTTGTTGCTGTTCCATCAAACAACCTTATCAACAACGGTAAGATGGCGTCAGCGAGAAAATAAACGGAACATAGAGAGAAAGTGGCGACGGTGGTGGTGGTTGTGAGAAAAGATGAGGTGGATGATGATGATGATGACGATGACGGCATATTTCCATTAACAAAATAAATAATCATTCTTGGTTAAGTGCGTGTGTGTGTGCGCGCATGTGTGTGTGTGTGTGTTTACATTAGACATACACACACAGACATTCACGCACACGCTGGCATATATGTTGCTATATATACACGTACATGTACGCACAAGTGTGCCTGTCAGTCTGTATATGCATATATATATACACACATTTGCATAATTATGTGTATATGTATGTATGTCATACACACACACATATATGCATATGTATATATGTATTTCTCCCACTGTGTGTGTGTGTGTGTGCGCGTGTGTGTGTGTGTGTGTAAGTGTGTGTGTCCGTGCGTGCGTGTGTGTGTGTGTGTATGTGTAAGTGTGTGTGTGCGTGTGTGTGTGTGTGTGTGTGTGTGTGTGTGTCAAATGTGATTTAAAAATACAACTTTTGGCGGGATTAAGATATAGCGAAAGTAATGTTGGATTTAGAAGTAAAAAATCTGGTGGGAGCAGGAAAAATTATTCTATGCAATGTGTGCAGTAATTGTGTCGAGTATTTTTGGTCAGTGTTTATGTGTAGTGTCTATAGAATAAGAGGAGCAACACAATGAATTAAGGAGACGTCAACTAATTCATTTTGAAAATGGCTGCCATCGCTAGTTTAAATGTGCGGCTTCAGGATCAATGATGAACGATTGAAAAACCGTTTATTGTTGGAAAGGAACGAGAGCGAATTGCAATAAAAGGCAATAAAAGTGCGCGAATGATAAATGTCTTTCATTAATATCCCTGCAATAGAGAAAGATAATTATTATCACAAGGGAGATGTGAATGAATGGACAGTTAATGTGACTCTTTGTCCTACGACGAACGTGTGGTGCCATGGATGGTGATCTGAGTTTGCGCTAAGCAAGGAGTTTCTCAGCTTTAAACAACTTAATAAGAACATACACACACGTGTGTGTGTGAATTAATCATTAGAGATGCTTTGCCGGACGCAGAAACTGCAGGAGCTATCCAGAGGTTTGGCAGCTTCTGATGAATCTGTCACCATGTCGGGACCGCACATCCTGTCTCATCGTAAATTATCTCAAAATTACAAGCGTTTGACCCCTTAGTCTGTCTGTGCGTTTCCACTGAATGGCGCATCGAAGACTCTTCGCCTTCAGCGGGGTCCCATTTGCGGTCTTGTATCAACCGCAGCCACCTTCAGCTGGTTTCAGCGGCCATCTCTAAGGAGACAGGTATGGTCTATGATCAAAAGCGTTCTATCCATGGCCATTCTGTCTTATTTTTCAAAGCATTGTCCACCCAGTGTGAAATCTCTCTCTCTCCCTATTTGTGAAATGTGAATTACATCATGTGACCATGCACCAGGAAACAAAATTGCAAGAAAATACGATAAAGCTGCCTGCAATAGAATATTAACAAAATTAAAACAATTTCTTTTTCTCATTCATTTTCATCATATATATTTTTTTCACTAAAAAACATCCTATTGTTTAACTCATCTGATACTTCACGTACTGAACAAGTATTGGTTTGAAAATTTCACACAAGGTCAGCAATTTCGGGGAGGGTTTAAGCCGATTACATCGACCCCCAGTATTTAACTGGTACTTATTTTATCGATCCCGAAAAGAAAGACAAAAATCGACCTCGACGGAATTTGAACTCAGAACGTAAAGACAAACGAAGTGCTGGTAGGCAGTGTCGCGCTAACACTTCTGCCAGCTTGCCGCTTTAAATATGCTGTCCAACTATTAGCATATTAACGTAGTGAGACATCTCAAAAACTCAATTAAAAATAAGTATGTGGTGAGGAAAAGACAAGATTAGCTCAATTACTAATATTTTAATCATTTCAACAAACATGGAAAATTATTCCGGACACGTTTTGGTATTATTAGACCGCCTCAGTGAAGCATAGATTTTTCCGTATTTGCATATATTTGCATAGGTCTATTTAAAAATAAAATACTGAGGAACTGAAGTAATGTCTTTTCCTCACCACATTTCTAATTAACTTTTTTGTTGATTACATTAATCAGAGACGCTTGTACTTGCCAAAATGATTAAAATAATATTAGTTATTGAAGTAATGTCTTTTCCTCACCACATTTCTAATTAAATTTTTTGTTGATTACATTAAATATGTTAACATTGACTTAACTGTAGTTTTCATGAAAATGGAATCTCTCAGTATTTAGCTCAGGGATCTATCTTATTATATAGTTTACAATATTATATACTCACCCATATAGAATCCGGTTTTGCTCTGGTCTGAAACATTGTTGTCAATATACAAAGGAACTAACGATGACCACGGCGCTTTCGCCATTCCCTGGATAATCATGAGGAGGATAAAAATAGAGTAGGCCAGGTGAGTTTTACCGTAATTTATCCTTTCTTTTTGAATGCATCTCCCAAGCTCTGCACTCTTGTTCAGTTTGACATCCGTGCAGAGGAAATCCAATTCTTCATACAGAAAGGGATATTTAGAACTTGATGAACTATCGATGCTGTCCCACAATGTTTCGGGTCGAACAACGAAGGTAGAGAACATACTAATGGTGGCCAGGCCGAACAAAATCGAACATAATGTCAAAAACCGTGGTATGTGAGTCTTTTGGGCGAAATGACTGGCTAAAAGAATGGTGAGCAGAAACCCAATCTCGTTACAACTAATTATGAAACCGCTTTGAAAACTGCTCAGATGAAACTGCTTCTCTAAATCTGGAATTTGTGATGAGATGTAGGCAGTGAGCGCATGCGAGAAGAGAGATGAGAGGGAACAGAACACGGTGAAAGATGCCAAATTGTTGAATCGTTGCAGGAAATTTGGACGGAAAGAAGCGAATCCACATTCCACTTTTTCTCTGTCGTCGAGGGCTTCTTTGCTTTTGTCGCGTAGCATCGGCTGCGTTACTTTCACAGAGCCATCTTCATGCATGGCCAGAGAATTCCCTTCGTAGTTTTCCGACGACAAATCAACACGCGTTGGATTCTTGTCATTCGCCATTGTTACCTGGAGGAAGACAGAAAAGGAAAGAAATAAATACGGCAAAGATTTCTCTTAAAAATATTATTCAAATTTCACTAATTGTTTTAGAGAAAGCAACATCGCCGACCGGATCGAAGCAGGTGAGATAAGCTAAAAGATATTTTATGGAGCAAAGCAAAGATTCTAAATCAGAATGTAGAACTTGAAAAATACCGAAGATTTCTGACGTAGATACAAAGCTACAACAACGACAAAAAGAATTCTTTCTTATTTTGACACATGGTCTGCAATTCTGAGAAGAGGGGGGCAAAGTCAAATATATCGATCCCATTACCTGACTGGTACTGTATTGTATCGATCCTGAAAGGGGGAAAAGACAAAGTCAACCTCGGTGGAATTTGAACTCAGAATGTAAAGAGCCGGGAGCGATTCTGCCAGCCTGCTACCTTAATAATAATAACAACAACAACAATAGTTCTTTTTATTATAGGCACGAGGCTTGAAATGCTGGTGGAAAGGTTAGTCGACTATATCGATCCTATTTGTTGATTGACACTTATTTTATCGACCCCAGAAAGGTTGGAAGGCAAAGTCGATCATGTCAGAATTTGAACTCAGAAACTAAAGAGCCAGAAGTGCTATTAGGCATTTTGTCCGACACGCTAACGATTCTGCCAGCTCACCACCTTAACATCAACAACAATGATAATCCTTTCTATTATAAGCACAGGACCTGCAATTTTTTTTTTTGGGGGGGGGGTAGTCGATTACATCGACTACGGTGTTCAACTGGTTACTATTTTATCGATCCCGAAAAGATGATAAGCAAAGTCGACCTCGGCAGAATTTGCACTCAGAACTGTTTTAATCGACACTGGAAGGATGAAAGGTAAAGTTGAACTCGGCAGGATTTGAACTCAGAACATTTCACAAGGACCCCACAACCCTGTTACATAATGATTTTTTTTATGGTGTGAGTTGGGGGATCACCAGAACTCTATTATATTATAGTAGTGAGATAGCAGAATCATTAGAGCATCGGACCGAACGGTTTTTTTAATGTTCTGAGTTCAAATCCTGCTGAAGTCACCTTAACCATTAATTTCTTCAGAGTCATTAAAAATAAAGTACCAATTAAGTACAGAAAATAATTTAATCAACTTCCTTCCATATTCCAGGTTCTGGATCTTCTTTAGAAACAGTTATTTAGGGCTATGGGTTTGCAGAATAGATATGTCATCGGTGTTTCTTCCGGGTCATTACGTTCTGAGTACAACTCCTGTGGAAGGTCAACTTCCAGGTAGCGAGAAAATAGAATAACATCAAGTACAAATGTCTGCCGTTTTGTCTATGCTGGAGGTTATTAAGTCATTTGTCAACGGTTTTCCGTAGGCGATACATACAATTGTCCACAAAAGGATAGGTTTAAAAAATTCAAGAAACTATTCTTAGTCATTAGGTCCGGATGTATAAACACTACTCAACAGCCACCATCATCTCTTTACACCGCACATATGTATGTGTGGATATGTGGGTGTGTATACACTATATATATATATATAATATTAAAAGGCAAGTTGTCTATGTGTGTGTTGTGTGAACCACTTCTACTCCTACAGTTTACAACCGAATTTCGCCTAATTTGACATGTGTGCTCTCTTTGACACAGGACGCTTTTCCTTTTAATTTTATCCTCGAAACTCCGCGCCCCCAACATAAATAGACTACTCTCAATTTGCCTAGGACTAGGCTTGAGCCAGGGAAAAAACGGGACACACTCAGCTGGAAAAAAATCAATACTTTACTTTGTCAACTGTAGTGAGTTCTTATTGACTGCTTGCACAGTACTGCCAGCAGTATTCATTTGTGAGTTAAAATTTGCCTCTGTTTTCACGTGAGCGCTCTTTTTCATATAATTATTCCAACTTAAAGTAGCCACTTCAAAACTCTTACCCAAAATTAAAAATCCTTAATTCGGTCTGTTTGATTAACATTTCTGACAATTACATTTTACTATTTAGGCCCGATTTATTCGCAATCAGATTTGTTCGGAAACCGAGGTACTGCCGTATATGGACATGGACATAAAACTTAACACACACATGCGATTGGGTTGGTCAATGTTTGACAAACAATTACACATAATTACTTTATAAACTGATATTTGATATCGTCAAATTGATCGTGTACTGGCAGTCTTTAAGTGGTGGTGGTGGTGGTGATGGTGGTGGTGGTGGTGGTGATGGTGGTGATGGTGGTGGTGATGGTGGTGGTGGTGGTGATGGTGGTGGTGGCGGCGGTGGTGGTGATGGTGGTGGTGGTGGTGATGGTGGTGGTGGCGGCGGTGGTCGTCGTCGTCATCGTCGTCGTGGTGAAGATGGCAGTTAGTGTATGGAGGAGTGGGAGGAGGAGGAGGGGAGGAGAGTCTGTAGTATTTGGAGGGTGAGTGATGACTTTTAGATATAACGAGAGTAAATGATTGGAGAGTTGGCAAGTTGCTACTGCTGTCGCTCCTTTAATTGTTGTGGTTTAGCCCTGGGTAAACCCTTATCGAGCAAGACCTATGAACGAAAGAATACCAGTTCTTCATTATCCAATATACGTTTTCCTAATTGAAGATAGCTGAATGTGATTTAAGGGAAGGAGCTAAGTCGATTCCATCGACCCTAATACTAGACTAAGACTCTATTCTTTCGAACCCGTTAGGCAAAGATGACTTCGGTGGTATTTGAACTCAGAACCGGAACAAATACCGGAAGGCTTTTCTTCAACGCTCTAATAATTCAGCCAGCTTGACGCCTTTTGCAGTCTGAATAATGATTTCAAATTTTGGCACAAGGCCAGCAGTTTCGGGGGAGAGCTAAGTCAATAAAATCAACTCCAGTGCTCAACTGGTACTTATTTTATCGACCTCAAAAGAATAAAAGAATAAATGTCGACCTAGGCGGAATTTGAACTCTGAACGTGAAGACGGACGAAATGCCGCGAAACATTTTGCCCAGTGTGTTAATAATTCCGATACCTCGCTGCCTTTCGCACCTTAAATAATACCACAAATAACAACTCATTCTTTATGTTGTTCCAAGGGGATGCAATGACAAGATACAAAGCAATGGTAAAAGGACATTCCAGAGACAGGTTAGAAAATGTGTTGGTGTTTAGGGAGAAATTTGATGAAATGGAAAAAAAAAAAGAGCGAAAGTATAGATATTTTTTATAGGGCTACGTCGGTCGAAGACTAACGATATATCTGTACACGTTTATGTAGGTCTGGGTAAGAATTTTTGAGAAAGACTGACACTTGCTCACGCAAGCATGTTCCACTTTTCCATGGCACCGATATCCATCCAAGGAATCGTTGCCGACTTTGTCTGATACAGCTTTGCACAAGCATTGCTTTCAGAACAAGCAAAATAATAAATTGGATCTACAAATAGTATTTTATGGCGCTAGGAAAAACTTTTGCTTTCGATGTACTTATTGCAAGAACCAACCAGGTTTCTTTTCAAACGCTTTACTTAGCTCAACCTACGCAAGGTAAGGTGTAAAAAAAAATGTAATTTAGAGAAGAAGTATCTATAAAATTAGTTTTTGAACATCGAATGGCTATGGTGGTCCACCAGAATAAAATAATAATCAAAAAGGTCCATAAATAAATTTAAAAAACGGTTGAGAAACACCGAGGAAAGGCCAGTCAGAGAATCCGATGGCGGACGTCTAATCGTACGGCTGTTCAGTCGGTTACGGTAACCCTGACCATTCGACATTCGCTTCTAAAACTAAGCACGTGGATAAACATGGCAAGTATAAAAATAAACCTGTTTTCTGAAGACTGACCTCCAACGCAAAATCATATTGATTTACTTTTTGTGTATTTTGTAGAAGCGGGTGTTTGCACAGCCATTCACTCCTCTGCACCACATGTACGCTTTGTAAACCCTGTCGCCTCATTCAAGTTCACACACACACACACACACACACACACAAATGTCACTAATTTTTCTTACAATCAGCGAGCAGGTCATATCCAAAAGTTCGGTCTTTTTAGCTTATATCCAGAAACCTACTTCTTGTTTTCTTATTTTTCTTTTCTTAGCTGAACACGCACACGCACACACACGCACACACACGCACACACACGCACACACACACACACACACACACACACACCTCCCAAGATTCTGCAAAATTCTATCCCCTATATATATTCATTTACAAGGTATTGTTCAACCCAAGGTCGAAGACTCTTGCCTTGTTGCTCGTGAATCCACGGTACCAGATCGAACCCAGAACTTTCAATTATGTACAACTCATTTCCTCATAAATCCCCTGCCTCTCTCTCTCTCACTTTCTCTTTCACACACGCATACATACACACACAACCCCCCTTCTCTCTCTCCCCATCACTCTCATTCTCACTCTTTCTCATATATATATATATATATATATATATATATATATACTTAATTCTTTTGATGTGACTCTATTCTAAACTGTTTTCTCCCCCTATCGTTTTCTCTCTCATCCTTTCTCTAATTCCCTTTTCCTCCCCTTCATCGTTTTCTAACCCTCTCCCCCCTCTTTCTCTTTTACTCTCTCTCTCGTTGCTCACACGTGACCATCGTCCATCTTTCTTTCCCTCACTCGATAATTTTCCTTTTCTTTCAGGGCTATCCTAAGGAATGGACGTATCCTATATATATCTCTTCTATCTGTTCTCTTGTCAAAGAAAATATTTCCCCAGCATTCGCTATTTTACTCTCGTTCTGGTCTAACGACTCTCCATGTTTGTTTCATTCGGTTTCCTTGTTTGTCTCCGCTGTCCTGTTTTTGTTCCCAACTTTGACCCTCAATAAATCCCAAATTTTATTTTTGTGCTTATGGGAGCAACTGTCCTCGAAAACTCATCTTGTCGTTCAATGCTCGAAATGAGGAGTAGATGGACAGCCGACAACTGACGAAGGGTCATTCTTTATGTTACTTATCCTGTTTTCCATTTGTTTCTCTCGTTGTTTGCGTATTGAACTCATTTGCTTTCGTATTTCATGTTGTTTACTTTTGGCGACGTCCTGTACCCATATATGCATATATATATATATATATATATATATATATATAATCGTTGGCGACTTTTTTCTTCCGTCTTCCCTTCCTTGAATCTTTCCTTTTCCTATGTTTCTGACGAAGAGCTCCGCTCGAAACGTTAAAT